>NC_141910.1:22315000-22320000 GCF_057802395.1 Ceratotherium simum simum
TAATACCAATTGTAGTCAACTTTTAATGAAGCCAGATAGCAACGAACTACTATCTTGATCTCACTGGTAATGTAGAGTGGCTCTGTAATAAAAAAAGAAAAAATTACTGAAAATAGGCTTGATTAACTCAGTTTAAAAATAAGCCTTGAGGACAATTATGAATGATATACATAAGTTCTTATTCTTTAAGCTGACAGGAAGCATGTTATTTACAATTCAAAAACTTGTGGGACTATAATTCTATCCAAAGGCACACGTGGAACCCAGTTTATTTGACACTCTGACCCTGAGAGAACTCCACAGCAGCTTCCTCGGCAGGAAGGTAACACTGCAGTAAGCCAGCCAAAGCTGCTGCCATCCAGGCCAGCCGCATTCTCTTCTGCACTAAGTACAATGTATCTGGGGATCTGGCTTCTTGATAATATAGCCATCAGGCATCTTCTCTCCACAACTGCAGACTTCACTGAAGATAATAAAGAGCAGCTACATCTATAGCATGGGCAAAACCAACTCAGCTTTCCTTCAAACTAACAAACTCCTTGCATGAATACTACCCATTGCCTTCCATGAGAAAAAGACATGATGAATTTGGATTACCAAGAGATTAAAAACAGATAACTATCCATCTGGAAGGAGTTTTATATCAGGAACAAAAGAAGAATAATAGAGGAGGTATTTAAGTATATTCCGAATTGGATCATTTTCTGTGCCAACTAATTACTAGTGCAGGTACGGTTTTTAAAGTGGTATAGTCAAAGGGGAAATTTGTGGACCATCTGCTTCAGAATCAAAGAGAATGCAAAAATGCAGATTCTCAGATCCCACCTCCCATGTACTACGTCAGAATGTGGGAATGGGGGAAGAGGGTGGGAGCAGGGCCGAGAATATGCAAATTCACCAGGTAATTCTGATACATACTGAAGTTTGGGAACACTTCTTTAGTGTACATACAATTTCAGAAGTAATATCAAGCTAATTCTAAAAATATAAATTTCACTAACACTATGACATAAATTTCATTAGGTTGAAAACAACCCAAACTATTAAAATCCATTTATTCTCTTATTTTACTGAAGTTATTCTCTGCCTTTACTGAATGAAAGCCAGTCTGTGTTGGAGAGTGTTAACAAAGTATTTACTTTTTTCTTGCTAACAAATAAAAATTATTTTCATGTACTTGATAGGTAAATTTTTAGTTGAATCTGTGTTTTTACCAATCACTCTTACTTGGTTTTGGGAGACAATATTGTGGGGAAAAAAAGACCATGAGAGAGAAGAGGTCCTTCCCATACATCATATCTGATCTTGATGATATATAACATATTCTTCTTTCCTTTAAGATACAGTTAAAAGAAATTTTACTTCCATAAAATCTTTCATCTCAGAAAACAAGCTTAGTAAAAATTTCTATGAGCCATTAAATTCTACAGTCAAGTGGGGAAGAAGAAGAAAGAGAGGAGAAAAAAAGAGAGAAGCTATGCGTAGAGCTAAAAGTGAAATAACCAGTCAAAACAAAAGGCTATTCAAATATTTCACAGAGATAGCTCCCATATATACTTTTATAAATTAAGGTAGATTATCAAATAAATACATTTTTTAGAAATAAGTTCTATAAAGTCAACTTAAAATAACAGATGTATCTTTTGTGACCAATTCCCTAAAATATTCATTTTTAAAAAACTAAAATGCTTTACAGGCATCAAGATAATATTATCTCATTTTTCATTAATAGATTTTAGAATAACACTTCCTCCTAAATATTTTAACTCCTTACACAGTGGAGATGCAAATTCTAAAATATAAAATTAAATGCTTTTGAAGGACACTGAGCTCCCTCTGGTGAAGGCATAACAAGTTTATTAAGTAAGCACCACCTCTGGAATTATAATCCCCTCTGGCTTCTTCCGCTGAGTTTATTGGTTCAATTTTCATAACCATGAGCATCATTAGGGCAATGCAGTAATTAAGAGTTGTTAGAAAGTGAATTCTCAAACTGCAGATTAGAAAATTAAACTATTTCCTGATTACATATTAATGGAGCACAACAATAGCAGTTGCCATAAGCTTGGAAGGCAACCAAGGGATAAATCTGTGTACTTAATTACCATAAACAATGGCTGCATAGAAATGAAGTTTTATGCACATTCCCTTCTGTAATATGTCTGATATCAGTACACACTTGACAATTCTTGTTCAATTATCTCTATTATTTAATGCGCTGTGAACGGCTCTGTGTAAATAAAATTAACCACCCCAATTACTTTGAATTCATCTAGGGACGACGTAATAAAAAATGTGAAGAATTCTGCATGCCTATTAATCTAAAACATTACAGAAGCTTTTCCATATTCTCTTGTCTATATTTATTTTGTCTACACTTATTTTACTGCTCTAATTCAATTACATTTACCATTGGTGGTCAATAGAGTTTTTGTTATTTAATTAATCTTTATATAGCACCATAAACATGTTCATTATCTGGTAATATTTATAGGGTCTCAAATAGTGACTAGAGCCTATTTAATAACTAACTGAATTTATATCTAACTGAACTTATAAGCCTGTGTCTAATCATTAGAAACATTAAAAAATATGCAGACCAAATATATAATTAGAATTCAGTTTGGAATGAAACTTTTTTGGGGGGTAGAAATGAGAAAATATAGATGAAAGAAAATCAGAGAGAGATATGCAGAGTATGAGTATACACATGACCCTTAGAAAAATTTTTAATGCTGGAATAGTATTTTGAAGTTTGCACTGAATATCTATGAGTCACAGCATCCAAAATCCATCTTTCATTCATAGAATACATTAGTTGTAGCACAGAAGGCACACTGTTTTCATAACAAGGCAATTCTGTCTTTGTAATTGTTTAATGTTGGTCATTATGAAGAGAAAATAAATCAGTGAGACTGAAATTATATTACTCTATACTTGGATCACACAAATGATTTTTCTTTTTTATACCTTCTGCACATGCCTTTTTTCTTACTCATTCACTGAGCAAATCTTTTATTATCATATATTGTATTTCAGGTACATAAGTACCTGAAACCTGAAACATAAAACCCTCTGGAAATGTAATAATTTTAAGTATTTAGACTCTAATCAAGAGATGTGACACTGAACTAATGCTCTTCTAATGTACCGATAAACTAACCTTTTTTTAATAGCTGAGATTACATTTTCATATTGAAACAGATCAAGATCACATTTTTAAGAGTAAAATTAAGGAGCTTTAATAAAGGAAATGTACATACATATCCAGTGTCATAAATTGTAAGCTGCTAATATAAAATAATTACATTAATTTAGAAGTCAGTCACTTAAAATTTTAGTTTTACTTTCAACATACCTCAGAAAACTGTCTTCAGGTATTCATTAATAGCTGATCCTACACTGAAAACTACTCTCTGCTATAATGCTCAAATTTCAGAGCCTTCTAAAGATTAGCAAAGAGCCAGACACTTCTTTTAAAGAGAAGCTTGTTTTTATTTCTCTGATTATTCCAAATGAGGATGTTTTGCAGCCTGATTTTCATATATATTACATTGTGATGACCAGAGTTGACCAGAATAGAGAAATAATGTTAAGAGGAACCTGAGCCTGTTGGGTCTCTAACGGGTCAAATGGGTTGATTAAATGACTTTTTTCATAAGCTAAATGAACATTGATTGCTCTGTTTCTCCTGCGTTACTAATTATAAATCACGAAATGGTGATAAGAGGGTCCAGAGAATTAGTAATAAGACCCCAGGAAAATCAGAAATTCACCTCTAAGAAGATGAGAGATGAAACAGAGTTCATGTCATGTAGTATCTAGAAGTTGGGTTCCAGAGCCATCACTTAACTCCTGGCTCTAACACTTGAGAACTGTATGAGTTGGGCTACTTCCTTCTCTGAGCCTCAGTTTCCTCACTGAAAAACGTAATTATTAACAGTCCTGGTTATTAATAGAACCTATCTCACAGGGTCACTGTGACTCCAAACAAGGAAATGATGCATGTAAAGCATTTTCCATAGAGCCAGACATATACTAAGTATGCAATAAATATTGACCATTATTGTCATCTTTAGGTAAAGATAATGGATAATTCTGGAGATTCAAAGGAGAAAGTTACCAGAAACAACTCAAAAATTTTGTTTGTATTTTTTTGTGGGCCCAATTCCCTGCTTTAAAGCAACTTTAATACTACATTTGGTTCCTCAAAGGATGAGGTAAAGAAACATTCTGGGAAATGTGTAAAAATGTTACTTCTTTTAAGTCGTATTTTCCCGAAGAATATTTAATATTTTTAAATGGTCACTTAGATTTTTGTAGTGGATAGTCTACAGAAAGCTACAGAATCACTATTTTTGGTCCAAGAACTTAGGTTATCACGATCATCTTATTCAGTGCTTAAAGGTTACAAAGGTGCAAGATGCGATTTTATTGTAATTTCCTCCCCCCCAATGTTTATTTTTGCTCTCAAAACATAACTAGAATAGTCACTTTTTTAAAAAAACCAAATCATTTGTTTAAAACTCTACAGTTCTATAGTAAGAAAGTCTGAAAACCACCAAATGAAAACAGATTGGGAATGGAAAAGAAACACCATTCATTATAGTAACACTATTCGCAGCATGAGTAAAAGGGTCCATTAACATTTCCGTTATAAACTCCATTTTTTCAAGCATTACAACATTGCTGGTATGGATCTGCTAGTGACAATGTCAGCTTGCAACACATATGTTTCTAACTAATAAGTTTTACTGTTCCCAAAGAACTAATCATTACAAACTGCGGGTGCTAGAAATTTAAAAATTCCTCCTCTGCAACAATTAAAAAAAAACAAAAACGTTAAGAGCTGATGGAAAAACATTCTCTAGCATTTGCATAAGGATTTTACAGATCTCAAGGTGGGACGGCAGAAAACACACAGACACACAGTATTGTTATTTAGTATTCAGACTATCACTGATTTAGGATTACTCAATTTTGGAAGGAACCAGGCATAT
>NC_141910.1:25742500-25830000 GCF_057802395.1 Ceratotherium simum simum
GTTCATAAGCAAATAACCTATTATAGACACATAGGCCAGGGAGTTGTTCATGGTTTCAAAAATTCAGTGTAGAGGAGATAAAAAACAAGAATAAAACAGCCATGTTCCTTCTGAAACAATCAGTTTTAGCCACAAAGACATTTATGTTGTTTTATCGTATTACTTAAAAACGCAGCAGGATTTGCTGAAGAGAAATACCAGCACTGTAAAACAAGCTTCAGAAGGGATAAGCCCACTCATTTCGTGTGATTTCATGTTATCAGCTCTTGTACAACATGATTCCAGCTTTAGTAGTGACTAAATAAAGGCACCTGTCCTGTGTGGTCATTTACATAAATCCAACCAGAGTGGAAGGAAAAAGTGATCCTCTGACAACTTCAAATAAGTGATGGGTGTGGAAGTAGCTATAGCAGCAATTCCTTCAGCAGAGATTTCCCACAAATTTGAATTCTATACTTATGTATTTATTTTTTTGTTTCTTTATTTATTTATTTTGCAGGGAAGTGGGAGACAGAGTTAATTTTAATTAAGTGTTCAGGAGGACATAGTTCTGTGAGTATGCTCTTTTGGAATAAGCCCTTAAATTAACATGCTTCCTATATAGTCACATAATCAAGCAAACAGCACCAAGCTTTACGATCCCAATGGTCAAAAGAAAGAAAGATGAAAAAATTACATGGTTTTTAGTGGTTGAGCTGAATTATGCTGATGTCATTTTTTTAATAATCATGGACCCAATAAATGGCATACATAAAATATGGTCCTGAGGATGAAATTACAATAATGACCATTCACCTTTACCTGAAAGCCGATGGGGTCAAAGGCCAAATGTCAGCTCACAATGAGCATGGTGGAATTCATGGTCTAAAAATCCCACAGCCTCCTAAAAAGGGTGTCGCTTAGGGTTATTTATGGAAATGACACCGAGAGGAAAATCAGGATATTTTTTAAAGAATCTTAACACTTATACCATAGGCTAAAAAGAAAAGTCAGCATTTTCTTTAGATATTTAATAATCCTATGAAATTTTTAATATTGCTGAATTGAAATTGTGACTGTCCCCAATTCACATATTTATGCAATAATCTTGCAGTAAACTAATAAGTTGTGTTGGTTAATTGCCAAGCTATTTTGCATACAGTTAAGTTGTTCATATAAAAATACACATGATGAAACATGTAGTATTTTATAACCCAAAGCAACTAACATGCTCATACCTAATGCATGCACACACACTGTAACCAGGACAAATTGCTCGTGTTAGTTACTACCACAGGCTGGCAGGCCAGAAAATACATTTGGTGCCTAATATGCATAAGCACAGAAATATGGTCAGGCTCATTACTGTAATAAAGCTGTGATTTGCCAGCAGGATCAGTAGAAACACACTTGAAGCAGTCTGTCCCTTCCACGAGCTCATGTGCCATAAAACAATAAGGTTGTAACAAGGGTGAATCCTCAATTCGGTTGGGCTACCTTGTCTGGGTTATTTGAACCCTTATTTGCCTTAAGGGGCCCATTTGCTTGTCCTAATGTGTACACAGTGATAATGTAGCCATTTACGCAATAAGGAAGGTCTGCAAAACAGTAGTCTGCTCTGCAATAAAGTGGGGGGAGCAAAAGTGTGGAGAACTGGCAACCATTGGTCCAATTACACAATTCCACGGAGGCATCTTCAAACCAGAGAGGTGGCTTTTGAATGTACTCCAGAGTAAGTAGAGTACTGGACAAGTAAAAAGCCAAATGGATTTCTTTTTGGTGCTTTAATGAAATGAGAATCAGATTGATGAAAGAAAATGCCTTGGGTCCTCTGCTTGACGTTTCCATATTATACAAAAGACTCTTGAAAAATTATAGAATTTACATTGAGTAAAAGGCAGCTTAAGATGGAAGTTTCCTAGCTGGAGAGAATACACTAAGGGGTCATTTCCCATGGCGGGGGACATTCAGTAATCATACAAGAAAAGTCTGAGTGAAAAGATGAAGATAAGGTGGCCCCAAAATGGGCCATGGTGCCCCCCCTCAGCATCTTGGAACTTCGTCCTTGTTGCCACAGTCATCCCATGGGCTTGTGAGGGACGTTCTTTGACAGTAGAGAGCTAGAAAATTGAAATCCAAGTTTGAGGTCCACTGGCAGAAACTTTGAAGATGATATGGTACATATTTTACTCCTATCCTTTCCCCTGTGCTTTTTCCCTCTTTTAATGACAGCTAGTTTTGTATTTTTACTTACCCATGTAAACAGGCTAAAAACCTGGTGGTGGAGTATAGGTAAGAAAATAATTAAATTAAATATCCATAAAGCACATGTCTTTCCAAAGGTTTGGAAGAGATTCTACTTACCAACTAGAAAAAAATAATCTAGAAACTTGCACATTCTACTCCAGGCATTATTTACTATACTTTTCTACGGTAAATATCAAGAGTGCCAAAGAGGCATTGTTGCTGTGGCCAACCTCCATTAACTGCTTCTTGGAACTCTGTGTTGAGAAAGATTCTGAGGTCATATGCGATCTCAACATGTATGGAGAGGAGAATGGTAGTATGTATCCTAGCTCTCTCACCAACAGGTGCCAATTTCCAGCTCCAGACATCATTCCCAGTATTCCCATCCTCTCTCATCTGAGATGCCCTTCTGCATCCCTCATTCTTCAAGATGCATCTCCACAGAACACTTGCAGATCTTTTTCATCCTGGTATGCTAAGAACTTTGGGTTAGGCTACATAAAGAATCATTTTCTATCATATATTTTATATATTATGTACATGTTATACATATTATTAAATATGAATAATTTCTCAGTCACATACGTTCACACAGAAAATAGAATCTGTAAAAGTAATTTTACGTTTATGTTGATTCTCTGTGGGACATGGACGCGCCATGGTGTACGTAAAATAGATGCCCATAGCTAATGAGGAGCACACCCAGTTCTGCCTAATGGAAGAATGGAGAAGACAGCTCTCTGGGTACTGTAGTTTACAAGGATTCAGAATATTTGAATGCTGCTGCCATTATTTCCCACTGGCCTTTTCTGGTGTCTCAGATGCCAGCAAAATCACTACTGTGAGTTGACATATCATCTCCAGGATGCCCCCATTGAAGGTAAACAAGCTACTAGGCAGGGTCACACACTAAATCAATAACCCTATTCCCTATTATCAAATCAGCTAATAACTTCCAAAGAGAGGAGAGGAGTCTAAGGGAAGGGACTTGCATCATTTTTTATTTTATTATTTTAAAGAGATGTGACTTAGATTGAGTAGGAACATTAGCAGCAAAGAATTAAGCTGGAAAAGGCCTCTCCAGACAGAGATGACCATGAAGGCTCTGGGTTCCTGAGAATAAAGGATGTCAAATCAAATCAACAAACATTTCTTACATACCTCCTAGATGTTCTGGGATCTATCGCATAACACATAGGCTTGGCATGAGCAGATGTTTGAGGGTCATAGATAAAATGGCTTAGTATGGGAGATCTCTCTACTTTAAGAGACCACTTATCTTTGTTTTTACTTATTACATGATTTTTTTAAAAAACTGTGATTTTTTTCCTCTTTATCAGAAGAAAAAGAACTACAGCTAGTGTTTTTCCACTTAAATAGCTTTGAGAGCTTTGTCACGTTTCTGAGAATTCAACATTTTTCCCCACACGGGTACTTTGGATATCACGTTTTATCTCAGTGAAACCTTCCCCACCCCCAGTGCTCTGCTTATAAGCATAGTCTCTGCCCTTGAAGTGCTTATGCTTTCTTGGAAGAGGACAGATGAGACAAAGTGAAGAGAGTGCATGCCAAAATCCAATATTATAAACATCTCAGTAGAGCAGCAAAATGAATAGCATGTCATTGGTCAGCGTACCCTCATAAGTCTGGGCCCCAAATGGGGAGACATAAAGCCCACCTCAGTGATGGGTGATCAGGAAGAGGCCTAAGACACGTTTCATGAAGCAGCTCAGGGCTGGTCCCGAGATTACCTTCAGAATGGAGGCTGTACCTCATCCTGGGAAGAAAGTCTCCTTCAATGGACACACAAACATCAGTCTGGGACCATCGTCTGTGGCCCATTTTGAGCATTGGTGTACTCTTTTCCAGCCCTGCCCTTTTAAACTTGAGGCTCCCAGGGGAAGCCCTGGTCCAGGAAAACAAAAACAGCTATTGATGTTTAGTTTAAAGGCATTTCTGTATTTTGGTGTTTCTTGTCTTCCTGTCTCTCCGTGTCGGCCTCCCCTCTCACCCCCACTGTAGCCTCCCTAAGGTCTCCCTGGATTTGATCTACTGACCTGGGTGCTGAGGCTGGATTTGAAACCTTCTGAAGGGTCCTTAACATGTCAGAGTTAACAGGCCTGCCTGGGCCAGCTGCTGTCTCAGAGCTGCCACAAACTCCACGGATTGTTTGGCCATAAAAATCAGCTATAAAAGTGTGAAAAATTCCAGAGACCCAAATGGGAGAGGGAGGAGAGTGGGGGAATGGCTCTTATACCCTTTTAGTGGACATCTGATTTATTTTTTAAATGGAAAAGCCACGTTTATAGCTATGGCAGTTCAATTATCTCTAATTTTACACATCTTATGCAAATTCTCAGCATCTTAATTGCAAATGAGAAGGAAACGTATTTTTTAAAGCAGAAAACAAGGTATAGTTTTGTATTTTCTTTTCAATTTTTAATTCCTATTCTTGGTTCAGCACCATTAAACTTTTAAAACTCGTTTTACACAGTTGTTTAAAATTATGTGTAATTTAAAGCACACTCACATGGTCACAAACACCCATAGCCTTAAACAAGTAGCTAATTTTATTTCCAGACCTCACTCTCGCTCTTGGAGAAGATACTTTGATGTTCTCGTGGTTATTGTTTCAAAAGGCGGCAAAAGGATATACTCAAAAGGTTTCACAAAGAAACTTGGTGTCTTACAAGCATTGGAACATATTCTAAGCACCAAGAAACCTGGCTGCAGGTTTTTTGCATGCATCCCCAGAGTTCTAAGCAGTAGTCTGTGCTAGTAGATGTTTGACAACCATTTTCTTGGGAGGTGACAACCAACTCTGATTTGTAGTGTTTGCCAATTTCTGTGGTGTAAATGCTCCTGCCATGGCTGATTTCAAGCTACCAACATATTATCACTGAACCTGGAGGTGAAAAGAGATTGACTCAACGTGAGTAGAGCCAGCTCCAGGGGACCCCTACTCCCAGTGATTCAGACATGCTTCGGGGATTTCAACTGGCTTTACGCTGACTTGAGGGCTCTAGAGGTAAAAATCCAATAGAAAACAAGTTTTCACATTGGATAAATGTTTCAAGGATTTTATAGATTGACAGGAATCTTAGGATAATACTTACAAATCTAGAATCATGAGTTTTAGTCAAGAATCTGGCAATTACCAGCCATCTAATGGGTGCCAAATCTTTGCCATAGAGTCTGTTTCCTCATGTTTGAAATGAGGACGATAAAGTTTGCTCTGCTGTGGGCTTATCTTCTAATAGCAAAAAAGCTAATAGTCATAGAATCACTTGGTAAACTGAAAGAGATATGCAAATAATAGCTAAATATCTTCATTGCTTATTTAACATTGGTTTAGTTAACAAATATATCATGATGTCACCACAGGCAACACAAAGATGTACATAACAGAATACATAGAATCATTCTTTCATAGATTGTGATTCGTTTTCATGAGGAAATTCCATCCCAGCCATTTGTGGGAAACTTAAATATTTTTCTGAGCCTGGAATCATGAGAAAAATCAGTCAAGAAATCAGGACAAGAGGAAAAAGTATTATCGCTCTCTTAATGAGGATTAAAGCTTAATTTTGATCTGTGCTAGATTTCTCCAACGAAAGGGACAAAGAAAGCACCAAGAATGCTATGATTGACACTCCCTGAGAGGAAGGAAGAGTGCCCACAAGAGGCTTCAAAGATGGTGGTGGCATTAAGTCAGCTCCATGCCCACTTCCTCTCCCGCTACAAACAATATTACACTGGAACCTTCCTCAATGGCCCACACACAATTTGTGGCCAAGATACTTTCCAGTCCAGGTCTTCCCTTTGCTTACCAACCATATTTCATTCCAGCACATCGAGCAGAGGGTACATAATCATTTGCCTCCAACAAAAATCCCAACTCCTCTGAAAACAGAAGCCAATGAGAACAGAAAAGAAGGCCGTGTGTGCAGCACTTCTCATTAGGCCCTCTCCCTAACAATAATTAGGCTTGCTCCGACTAATGTCGGACTCCAGGCAGCTGGTCCAATTCTTAGTTTCGTAAAGGAAAATGAAGAGTCCATATGAGTCCTCGACTTTTAATTCTTCTCTTTTCTCCTTTCCCTTTGTGACTTCATGCTGGTTTGCAATTTGTGTTTCCACCACTGTAGTTAATTCTAAGACACAGTCGATCAACTCATAGCTTCCTTAGTTATGGAAGTGCCTCTAAATAAAATTGCATAAAGCTCAACACTTCAATGGAGAGAATCCCTACCAGTCTTTTCTTCTTGTATTTAGCTGGCTACTCTTCACTGAAGTTACATTTATAGCATAATTAATGAAATAAGCTTTTCTTCTGACTTGCCTAAATAGCTGTACCAGGTGACTTGAAAACTCTCTATTTATTAGGAAATACTCCTACCTAAATGGTCTGAGACCTTTCTACACAACCCCTGGTAGCTGAAATATTCCACCTAGAGCATGTGACTGAGACCTGACAGGCTGAAAAATACACGTGCCTCATAATGCATGCCAACAATTTTACTATCTGGTACAAATGGAAACTCACTGAATTTATTCCCTAAAATGCTTTTTATGTTTTTCTTGGTTCTGGCTTAGTGGTAATGTATTTAAATGTCTGGGAGAAATATTCAAAAGAATGAAACACATAACTTCAGTTGAGATGCCTACATTTCAAACCAAATACTGGCAGATCAGTGAGTATCTAGGTTAATACTATCCTTATTTGATTAGGATAATCCACGGAGACACGGACTCATTCCTTCAGATCCTGCCTTTTAACCAATCAATATTTTTAGGGTTATGGTTTTCAGAAGGCAGGTGATAATTTTGGAGATAACATCTCAAGGTGCTGCTGACATTGAGATGCATATTTAATATGTTCTTGGAGGGACAGAACACAGCAATGTTGGAATCTTCTCCTAGAAATACATGTACACATGCACACCCACACCCACAATGCCAGAAACCTTTAAATTCTTGAAGCTACGATATAGATTTAGCACACTGGCTGTTATTAATGTCAATGAAAATTTGAAAATTTAAGGAGTGGGCAGTGAATACATTTCCCTTGGATGGTCCTATCTTTTCAGCATAGAGGAACCCCTGAGAAGGAGAGAGAAGGAGTGACTCTCCATCCAAAGATCAATAGTGGGGAGGAAGAAACCTTGAAGACAGCTGTAGCAGTGAGCTCGTTGTTCACCTAAATTAGCACATGTCACTACCTACACAGAGTAGGGGATTACATGAGAAGGGGCAAGGCAGGAAAAAATAAAGGGCAAATATTAGACTTGGATTTTTTAGAATGTCATTAAAATATATCTATTTTAATTTCACATGACTAAAATTATCTGCTTGCTTTGTATTAATTTTGCCTTGACTGAAATTAGTTGTCAGACCTCTGTTTATAGCCTAATTACCTTTTTCCTGGAAAAAAAAAAGAGGTAAAAGAAATAACAATAAATTTGTAATGCGAAAGCTACAAGTTTGTAGTATTATCACAGATTAGGGATGGTTCTAGGAAAAGGGCTTGAAAATAATTTAAAGGAATCTGGAGAAGCCTTGTATTTCACAGAAGACTAGGATTTTGCTAGTTCTCTCCTCATTGTTTAGTGCCATGATTATGACTCGTGGCCACAAACACTTGAGAGTGAGTAGTGCTCAGGGTAGTGACAATTTAATGTCATTTATTTTATTTGGTTCTCTTACCAAGCCAGCTAGAAAATCAAGTGTTCACATTCAAGACCATGGGTTGTCAAAATTTTCTGTTAAGGGCCAAACTGCAAATATTTTTGTCTTTATGGGCCATATAGTCTCTATCACAAATACTCAGTTCTGCCATTGTAGGGCAAAAACAGCCATAGACAACATGCAAACAAATGAGTGTGACTGTGTTCCAATACAATTTTATTTATTTTATGGCTCACAGGCCATAGTTTGCCAACCCCTGCTCAGGACAATTCAACCAATGGAACGTGGAAAGAAACTAATGTACGCACAGCACAGCGTAGAGTGAGTGTTCAAATATATTTTAAACAAAGGTGAGTATCCATTAAACTAAAAAAAAAAAAAAAAAAGCTTTACTCAATAGCAGAAATGTGGAGTTATTCCAAGTCAGAATCCATGGGTTAAAAAAAAAAATCACTGTTTTAGTGACTTCTTATAATTAACAAAAATAAGTAGGACACAGAGGAAAGATAACCAAATGCACCCTGTTTATGGAAGCTTTGTGAAAGGCAAACTGCTCTGCATAATTAGCCATAGAGAATGCCACCATATTATGGTACCATGTAAGAATTGAGGTTTACAATTATGACCTTCTGCTATTGAAATAAGAGAACATTGTGGAAAGTGTTGGCTAAGTCAAAGAGATGCGAAATGTATTTTTTAACGACATGCATCGAAATGAGCAGCTTTTTAAAAATTATCTCCCTTGAAAGGTTGAGCTTCAATTATCTCATAAATAAGCACCAGATTTGGGAAGAAAAGTTATCGGTCTCAGTCTTGGTGCTGCTTCTCACCTAGAGCTGGTTTCCTCATCAGCATTAGAAGAGTTGGACCGGATGATCCATGGTACTCAAATGCTGACTCTAAACTTCTATGATTCCAACACTAGCTTCAACTATTTGCTTTTTAGGTAGAGGATCCCTGACTTATTCTATTAGGCTTTTTACCTAAGGGTGAAATGTTGAGCTGCCTCTGCTTTCTCCTTTACTCAGCAAGTTTCTATCCCACTCCCCACCAACCCCCAACCCCTCACAGTAAGTCTCATCCTAAATGTGAAGGCAGCTCATCTCCCCATAGGTAGCCAGGGACAGGGCACCCGGTCAGGACAGCAACCAAGGACCCCTCTCCAAAGCCATCCTGGGTGTCCTGAGCATTTCTCAGCTGGAGGGGCTTTTCCTGCTCCGTTCCTGGACCATTGCCAAGAAGATCTGTCCAGCTGTAGGCCTGATTTTATATAGTTATTTTCATTTATTTTTTATTTCGCAAGATGTAAACGAATCTGTTTAACTAGGAAATCACGTCCCTTGAAAGTGATTATAACCTAATTTGACATGCAGTATTTGTACACTTATTCCAGTGTTACGATGCATTCACTGTGTTTACATAAATAGAGATGTCTGTGTAATTACTACAAGATAATGTAAAGAGTTAATCACATGAAATCTCCCAAAATCTCATTTGGGTGAATTTTTTTTTTATTTGAAAGTAAAATTTTCTTTGGAAATAAAGTAGGCCCATTTCCAAAGTGTTCTATAAATCTTCTTTGACAGCCTTACAAAAACACCTACTTCTTCATTCATTTTTCTATGCTCATTAATTATACAGTTAGATAATTTACTGTACCTAATATGTGCCAGATACCAACAAAGATAAAATAGACATGCGTCTTGCCTTCAACAGCATTACATCTAAACAAGTCTGGAAGCATTTCTTGGAGACAAGTGAAGCTCTGCCTTGATCTTGTCTGCTTATCTTTGATAATCACTATGTTTTCTTCGTGAAAAATACAATGGAAGAAGTATACAAGGATGACTCACATAGAAGGAAATATCAAGAAGAGAGAGGCAAAATTAGCATGAAATTTTAGAGAAAGAGCTGCAAATATTTTAAAGTCTTCCTCCTTTATATTATATTGGCAAGGAAAGGAATTTCTCCCACCTTGGAATATTTTACTAAAACTAGGAAGAGACAATCACATATAAAACAATCCAACAATCCAAATTAGTGTATAAGTTCTATACTTATACACTAATTTAAGAAAGTCCTATTTGTCTATCTTCCTGAGTTAAATAAATGCCTCTCTTTGCACTTACTCGCTTCCATTCATTCTGCTTGTACCATAAGGTCAGCTCTGTCTTAGCATCTTTGAGGGTTAAAAAGTTTGATAAAAGACCTTCCAAAGTACACCAAGCTGTGTGTGTACTGAAACAGGGCTGGAAAATCAAATACACTGGCATCCGTTTTAGAAAGGTGAGGACACCACTGCATGTGTACACTTCACAAACACCGTCCTCTCCCGTCACTTTCACTGGACACTGCACACTCAGGTGAACCAGGGAGGAGCAGCTATCTTCATTTCTTCCAGGAATGCTATTCTTCCATCATCGTGTTCCAAACCTTCTCTCAAACCCTTGTGCTCTTCTCTTTATTGTGTTTTCTAGAAGACAAATGACATTTAGACATAGTTATAAAGTAATGTCTTCAGTGAAAGAGAACAACTGTTTTTTTTAGGATGAGTTCCATACACTTCCTGTCCAAAAATTGTCAGAATAACAGAGATTCAGGAATGAAATGGATGACAGGAATTGCCTCTGGTCCCTTTAAAAAATCCAAGTCACTGTTTTAAACCTAGGGTCCCAGTACTTCAATGAAATTTTATTCAAATTAATGTATACTGACTAAAGTACCTAGTATGCCTGATGGTTCATGAGTTCAATTATTTCAAAAGAAGAAATAAAACTACCTATCATTTGGCAATGAAATACTGTTTATTACACTGAGCATGGTATTATACCACTATTTGCTCAACTATTTATTCCTAAACTATTTCTATAATTGAATTATTCTTAAACCATCAATTAGGGAACACTTAAAACATAGTACCCTATAGGTAAACTCATTAACCATATACAACCTACTTGCTATATAGGTTTTCCCTGCAGGTCCAAGTTCCTCTTTGTTCTCTCATTACAGATGCAGTATAGGGTCATCCTGGTGAAGGATCATAATAATGTACTTTGGATCCTAGTTCTGCTATTAGTAGCATGTTCCTAGGAGCAAGTTACTCAACCTTTCTGTACTTTAGTTTCTCCTTCTGTAAAATGGGAATAACGTTTCCCATTGTTGTGAGGATTTAAATAACTTATACACTTAGAGCTGTGCCCGGCACGTGGTAAATGTTTGCTAGGTGTGGTAGAAGCAGCAGTGATCACACTGGCCTTGCACGGCATTCACGTACACTCAAGATATGTTTTCCTTGTTCATTTATTCAGGCTACTCCCTTAATTCCAAGCCCTTGGGAAACATTATCAATGCCAACAGAAGCCTAAGGTAATGACAAATTATCTATTTACGTGTATGTTTTCTTCCCAACCCCAAAATCCCCATTACATTTCTGTTTTCCATCAGTGGGGCTGATTGTGAAGTGATTGTTCATGACCACTTGTTTATTTGTATATTTGATGTTTCCAGTGGATTCACTAGATACTAATAACGACATTAACTATCAGCCATATATGAAACCGCCTGATAAAGAGTTCCTTTTTATTGTCCACCTCTCGCCTTGGGCCTACTTTCCTTTCTAAGAAGTGACCCTCCTTACCCAATCCAGACTACAGAAGATGAGTACGTGTGAAGTCTGGAATTTCCAAGTTTTACCTTCCCTCCTCTTCCGCCAATTGGTGCTTATTAAACTCCAAAGGTAAGCTTACTTATTTTTAACATGAGTTCTTTGTTTGCAATAATCATCTTAGGAAAAGAAATTATTTCTCCTGCTGTATCTACAGCATTTTCATAGTGTCACATCCAAGCCACTTGATACAGTCTCAAGGGAATGCCAGGAATTTCTGAGGAGTCTTCTCAGAGGGAGGAAAGTCCATGCCCCAATTCTGAGGCAACTGCCCCAGTTTTAACGTGCTGTCTCCCCGGCATTCCCGAGAGCAGATCTGATGTTCTCTTCCTGCAGGTCCCTTCTGACTTCCTGAACTGTGATAGTGCTGCTTGAAATGGCCAGGGAATGGGGTAGAATTGAAGTTATCCAAATCAAAAACATGTCAATGAGACTCACAATCCAATAATAGACACTCTATGAGGCCTCCCTGAGGGTTGTCAGGTTTTCAGCAGAATATTAGTTGGTTACTTAACATACTCTATTGTCTTCATTTAAAGCCTTTAAATCTGGAAGCTTTGCTTAATTTTACTAAATAAGATACCTAGAAAATGGAATCCCTTTTATTCTCAATTGGTACGATGAAAGGAGAGCCTTCTCCTGTATCACTGCTCTTTCCATGCTGGAAGAAAATGCAATATCAGGAATGTCTGTGTCTGGTCTGCTTATTAAGGTGTTCATAGAACCATTTAATGCAGATACTCTTCCTTTCAGATTTTTCAGTTGACATGAGAAATAGGATTTTTGTTTTTGTTTTAATTTTCTCCAATTTCTAAAATGCAACATTTTGGATTTGAGAAACCCAAATAAAAGACAAAAAATATCAGAAATGTCTTGCTAAATGTTATATTGGTTTCTAAATAAGCTTAGGAAAGAGCTTTATTCAAAATAGCATTAAAATTTCTCTGGCTCACCTTGTTCAAATGTAACTTGCTTCTGCCGGGGCACATCCAAAAGGAAAAAAAGTGTTAGATGTGAAATTTATAAAAAGTGACACACGTGGAAAAGAGCAATGCTTCTAATAAATAATGTATTATCATAAGAGAAAGTGATTGAGTAATGTCACTCTAATGATTTTTCTCTACCAGCTAGAACATCTTCCCCAGCATTGTTTTTGTTCAGGTTTGTTTTCTTTTCTTGGTAGAACTACGTACTAAAAGAACAACCTACATGAAGACATTTACTAAGGTGACTAAACTACCTTCTGTTAGGATGTCAAACTGCCCCAAAGTGGAAGACCAAACAAGAATCTGGATGTTGGAGTGAACACTGGGAAATGCTGATAGTTATTCTCATCCCAACTGTACATGCTCCTAATGCGGAGCCTTTGAGAAATTCTCGCCAAGGCCCAAGGACCATTCCACAGATTACCTTTCTAAGTTTTACAGTGAAAACAACCCAGACTGGAATGAATCAACATGCAACATGTGTAAAGGGCTATTAGGCAGCTCATCTCTCTCCCTAGATCTCAATGATTGTTACAAAGATGAAGCTTCCAGTCATTCCTCCAGCTTTGAATTGTCATTTGACCTATGACAAATGTCAGCAGTTACTGGGACCCTTTGCATGGGAGGAAATCCACTTTATTTATCATAGGGATCAAATATTGGCAAGAGATATAAATGTGATTGAAAATTTACAAGTGCGTGGTGATCAATAATAATAACAATTTTTGGTATTATTTAGTATAAAAAATCATTATTAATAAGTATCTACAAATAGGCATGAAGGTTGTAAACACATTTCTTATTCAAGATTCCTGACTTATCCATTTGTTGTCTAATTTATATGCCATAAAATATATAGTCATCTTTTTTTGTGTGTGTGTGAGGAAGATCAGCCCTGAGCTAACATCCATGCTAATCCTCCTCTTTTTGCTGAGGAAGACCGGCTCTGAGCTAATATCTATTGCCAATCCTCCTCCCTTTTTTTCCCCAAAACCCCAGTAGATAGTTTTATGTCATAGTTGCACATCCTTCTAGTTGCTGTACGTGGGAAGCGGCCTCAGCACGGCCGGAGAAGCTGTGCATCGGTGAGCGCCCGGGATCTGAACCCGGGCCGCCAGTAGCGGAGTGCGCGCACTTAACCGCTAAGCCATGGGGCCGGCCCAATATATAGTCATCTTGATGGCAGCATATATCCTCGAAGCACTGACATTTGCTGTTCTAGAAAAGGCCATTTCACACAGTTTTCTATTATAATAGCTGAATTTGTTTCTTAATGGAATTAAATAGGGTTTCTAGAGTGGGGGAAAAATAACATCTATTTCCATTTTTCTATGTCTTCAAAGCTAAGATCTAGCAATGACTACATAACCTTCCTAAAGGAATAGGCTCTGAATTTTGGTTCATGCGAATCGGTCATAAGGATCTTGCAATGATAGTCTTAAATTGCATGTCCTTTGTAAAGACTATTTAGCAAAGCTTGGCCCACATTTACTAGGGAAATATCAGACACTGTCCTGAGTCAGAAGGAGAAACTAGAGTATAGATATGGATGCTTGTGGGGCAGTATTGAAAGCGGCCATTCCAATATTCCAGGCTTTCCCACCACTTGTGTCACTGCTTTGGAGTCACAAAACACTGAGTTCATATAGAGCCTTAGCTGTGACAACATCTTCTGAAACTTCATTTCTGATACATCTTGATAGGTAAGTTTGAGTTAGAAAAATGTCAGAAAAAAACCTAACACCATTTGCCAATGAGTTGGCTGGTTTGTGGATGCTTTGCCTAGCATGGAATGTCAACGTACCTTATGCACAAACTGAGGAGCTGTATTTGAAGTGTCTCGAAATGGTAAACTACCATCTGATGTGTGATACCAAGATTCATAATCTTACACTTGATCTGGTCATGCTGGATACTGTTCATAATAAGCTACAGGTTTGTGCAGTTTAATTGGATAACCTAACATTTATAAAGAACTTAGATGAGGGTCTGTGCATAGCAAGCTCTCAATTAAGTTAGACTCTAAGTAAGTGTTGTGGAACCATACATCTTAGAGAGAAATGGCCTTAAATGTCATCATATCCAGCCTCTTGCCTTTGCATAATCAACATCATATTGAATTATTGTCTCCAACTCTTCATTCTCCTATGTTATATGTTTACTTGATTGGCATGGTCTCATGATGCTCAGAGTATATTTCCCCATCCATTCACACTGAGTTGGGCCATGTGACTTGCTTTGGTCAATGGAATATTACAGAGGATGTCTGAGAGCAGTGTTTAAATATGCTAGTGTGGTTGGACCTGTTATCTTGCACTTTTATCATTGTCATGAGAAGAATACTCCCCAAAGAGTCATCACCCCTTCAATTTAGGCCCCAGAATAAGTAGCACTGTCCCAGTCACCCCACAGTCCTAAAGCAGAGCTGCCCCACTTGACCCAAAGATGAATGAATCAGAGGTAATCTGATGAAAAATAACTTGTATGCTACTAAGTTTGAGAATGATTTGGTGTACATAATTGTTGTGGCAATGGCTGACTGGCACTGTAAGTATAAACTATACTTGTCATTAGTTTGTGAGACATCCAAAACCTAGAGGGTAAGTGTATTAGTTTGCTAGGGCTGCCATAACAAAGTACCACACACTGGGTGGCTTAACAAATAGAAATTTATTTTCTCACAATTCTGAAGGCTAGAAGTCCAAGATTAAGTTGTTGGTAGGGTTGGATTCTTCTGCGTCATGAGGAAAGAATCTGTTCTAGGTCTCTCTCCTTGGCTTGTAAACGGCCATCTTCTCCCAGTTTCTTCACATAGTCTTCCCTCTGTGCATTTGTCTCTTCTTTTAAGGACTCAAGTCATATAGGATTAGGGTCCACCATAGTGATCTCGTTTTAATTTAACTACCTCTTTAAAGACCCTATCTCCAAATATGGTCACATTCTGAGGCACTGGGAGACTTCAGCATATGAATTTTGAGGGAACACAATTCACCCTATAACAATAAGTGATGTACAAGTCATCCAGCCAGTATATGGGTTTGTGGGTTTGTACAGACAAAACCCACTTTGTCTACTTCCTCTTAATTCCAATCTTGGGGTAATGATTGCTGTATGGACCCTATGATTCATATTTTTTCACAAATTAACATCTATGTGGTTTAGCTACCTAAACCACATGCCTGGAAACTTAAGCTTTATGGGTGAGTGAGCATGGAGGAGCATGTTTCAGGGATCAGAGCCTGAACTTAATACTCTTATGATGCCATTTACTTTCAAGGACGATAGCATTGTGTTCTGACTCAGAAGGATTGTTCTAGACCTACCAATTTTCTTAACAGTAAAACAGCAACAAACATGACATTAAAGTAAGTCGTCTCATTGCAAATGAATTCATCTGGCAATTGTTTAGCACATAACTAGACAAATGTGTGTGAGAATGTTCATCAAACCTAACTGTCTGTATGGTGGGACCCTCCTGGTGTGAAGGGAAAAACTCCAAGTGTGTAATGGGAAATGCCTTCAAATAAGTAAAGTTGGCTGTATATTGTGCCTAACTCGGGATGGGCACCTTGAAAAGTTGCCATGTGTGAAGCACATCTTAAGCAGACCATTATTTAGCAAGTTGGTCAGAGGCACTGGGGCTTTCAAATAAATGGTACTTCATTTCAGGGCTGTGGATGACATCAATGAAAGAACCTGAGTCCACTTAAATCACTTGGAAAAAGAAATATCCAAAAAACGTGAGAGTGTCTGCTTTGAGCCAAGAACTGGGCTGTCTGAAGGCGCCTGCCCTCATGGCTGGTGGGCAGGTCAGACGCATACCTGAGTGATGATAAGACAATGTTCTGCTTGATAGAGGCACATACAGAGGAGCACTGGGAGCACATTGGCAGGACCACAATTTAGGGAGATACTGAGGAAAGCTTAATAGAGAAGCTAACGTCTGACCAGGCTTTTAAACAAAGAGATCACAGGTAGAAAATTGGGGCACATCATGGACGTTTTAAAGTATATGACAGATTCAGGGGTTTGGGGTGGCTTATAGCAAGAGATGTGCGAGGGGACTGAGAAAGCGATGGAAGTTAAGGTTTGAAAGTGGGGTAGAGACAAACGGTGAAGGGCCTTGGTACATACTGAAGTGTCCAGACGCCGTCTTTTGGACCAGGAGGACACCAATATTTCTTTTTTTTAACTTATTTTTTTCCAGCTTTATTGAGATATATTTGACACATAACATGGTGTAAATTTAAGGTGTACAACGTGTGGCTTTGAAACATTTATAAATTGCAAATGATTTCCACCATAGTATTAGCTGCCACCTCCACCCTATTACACAGATACCATTTTTTTTGTAGTGAGAACATTTAACATCTACTTTCTTAGCCACATTCCAGTATATAATACAGTATTATTAGCTATGATCACCATGCCGTACAGTAGATCCTCAAACTTGTTAATCTTATAACTGAAAGTTTGTTTCCTTTGACCAGTATCTCCCCATTTCCCCCACCCCCTAACCCCCAGTAACCACCACTCTACTCTGTTTCTGAGTTTGTCTTTTTTAGATTCCATATATAAGTCATATCATACAGTATTTGTTTTTCTCTGTCTGACTTATTGCACTTAGCATAATGCCCTCAAAATCCAATCCAACTTGTTGCAAATAGCAGGATTTCCTTCTTTCTCACGGCTGAATAATATTCCATTGTATATATATGCCACATCTTCTGGGATACTTGGATAAGATTTGTCTTTTTAAACTGAGTACTTCTGGCAGTAATGTGGCGGAAGACCCAGAGGGACACACTGGAACCATTTTCAGACCAGCAAACTAAGATGAAAAGCTCAACTGGAACAATGTCAGTAGAGACAGAGAGTGGAAGACAAAGTTGAGGGAGTTATAGGATGCATAATTAACAAGATGTGGTAATGAATTAGATGCAGTGTCTGAAAAAGGAAGAGGTTTTCCTTCCTTACCTTTCACATAACTGTATCCGTGTTCAACACAAGATTTTGTTGAAACAATTAGGTATTTTCCCCATATTTAAAAAAAAAATCTCCATGGCTATGAAAATTTCCTACAGATAGTGTAGAAATGCACCACCCACTCTTGCTATTGAAGAAAAAACTGTTTATTCAATCTCTGATTCAATGATCTGTTTATGTTGACAGTTTAGATGAAAGAGAAACTACAAAGACAAATGTCAGAACTTCACTCCTTCATCAATGATATGAGCAACTTCTTTGCTGAATAGGATAATAATTTTGAATATTTTCTTAACTTTTTATGCTATTCACAGTGTAACAGCTACACACCCAAGACACCTTTAATTTGTATTATTAACATTTCTCCATCACTTTCTTAAGTCTAGACAATCAACCTGACACTTTTCCAAGCCCTGATTTGCAGCATGTGCTCATTTTCAACGTATAAATACTCCCACCATGGCTGAATTCAAGCTACCAACATGACACCCTTAACACAAAGGAGGAAAGAGAGGTGCAGTATCACACCATCCTGTAGTATTTCTACAACAGAAATACAATACACCTAAATAGTCCCAAGAGCATAGATGAATGTGGTAAGATAATTAGGAAGGGATAAGTGTTGAATATATATCACCTGTGTTTGTAATATAATTTCTAATTATAAGTTTTCCTTATTTGATTTTTAATGGTAGTTGTACCTAACAACCAGCTCATAAAATTCCCAAAGATTTAACCAACAGTTCTCACAATCCAGTACAAGTTGGCCTCAATACACCACTACCCCTATTGAACACACACTGAGGGTTAGCAGAGAGTTCTGAGGCGCTCAGTCAGAAACCCAGGGTGAAGAGGCTCCACCATCTTGTAGCTGTACCATCTAGAAAAGGCTGCCTCCAAAGTTACCATAGAAAGAGAAGGGACAGACAGTCAAGTGACTTGGACAGAACGTGACATAGTTCTCCTCCAAATCTCATTTTCTAGAACTTGGTTGAAAGATTGCAATTAACTAAAAGGGATGCTGGGAAATGTTTTCTTCCTTATGCTCACGAATTGGAAACATTGGGTTAATCTATACGATCGTCTCTGCTATGGATCAAAACCATAAGATGAAAAATCTTCTATAGGAAACCAAAAATCTTCCTGCTCAAACCTGTTCTTTTCCCAGTCTTCCCATCAGTAAATAGAACCACATTCAATCAGTTATTCATGTCTGAAATTGGGGAGCTATATTCTCCTAATCCTTCAAATCCAATTGTCTGTCAACTCTTCCTCCAAATTATGACTTGATTTTTCCATTTCTTTCCATCCCCACTGTCAGGTTCCTGCTCCAATCCCACATCATCTCTCACCAGAAATACTCGAAGAGCCTCCAACTCCCAACTGGTCTCTTCTTCTCCATCCTTCTTCACTTCAATCTATTTTCCACAGAGCAGCCCGAATAAATGTTTTTAATGTTAATCAGATTATGGCATTCGCTGCTTAAATCTTATTTTCAATTAAGCTTAGAACAAAATCCAAATTTCTTAACTTCACTGAAAAAGCCCTGTAGACTTTGGTACTGTCTCATTCTCCAACTATATCTTGTCTCATTTTCTCCTTTTCAAATACTTTAGTCACACGAGTGTTTTTGAGCTCTTCAAACATGTCAAGTCTTTGCATAAGCCATTCCCTATACCTGGAATGCTCTCATCCCTGTCTTTAAGTTCTCAGTTCAAATATCTCTTCCTCAGAAAGATCTTCCTTGATTTCCCAGTCTAAATTAAATCCTCCTTAGTACTTTCTCATAGAACCCATAGTACTGGCCACAATTTAATTAAGAGTCTGTATGCATGTGTTCAATGTCCATCTTTCCTACTAGACTGGCAATTCATGAAGCAACATGTTTAATTTGTTTAATTTGTTCAGTATGTGTAATTCACTCACTATGACATACTCAGTACCTATATAGCACCTGGCACATAATAAGTCCTCTTGGAGAGAGGAAGGAAAGAAGAGAAAGAGAAAGAAGAAAAGAGAGAAAGAGAAAGAAGGAAGAGAGGGAGGAAAGAAAGAAGAAAGGAAGGAAGGGAGAGGGAAGGAGAGGGAGGGAAAAAGTAGTCAAGCTAGAATATTTTTATTTCTACCCATTTTGTCACTGACAAGCCGTGTGACCTTGAGTAAGTCACATAACCTCTCTGTGTCATTTTTCCTGTCTATAAAATGATTCAGCCTAATTAGAAATGGGAAGATAATATGGAAGGATTTGGTATGATGTAAGAGTACAATCTGCTCTCAAGAATAGAGACAATCCCCGCATTTTGGGGGAGGAGGAAAACGGAAGTAGGAGGGAAGAAAACCTAGAAATAAGTTGGTCCTACTCTGGGGTTGGATCTCTGGGGGTAGACAGAGGGCAGGGAACGAAATCCTTGGATAAGTTTGTTTTCTGGGAGCAAGGGAGACCCAGCTAGGGAGACAGCAAGCCTATTGACAAGACGGCACTGCACGGTCTTTCTAGGCAGGTGGGCTCCTGAACTTCCCCACCCCTAGCATCACACAGGCACCGTGATTCTCCGGTGAAGGAGAAGAGCACAGAAGAGGCCCTGAGGCCCTGATAGGTAAGAATAAGGCATACCTCAGTAGTGATCTGTATGGATTGGTGACTTTGGCAGGATTGACACATCCCAGCAGACAAATGCCAACCAAGGGCAGATGCCCTGCACCCTCCCACCACCTCCACCATCTTGCTACTACTGAAGGCCCCCAAAATGAGAGACAACCTTGGGGCTTTGATGGGAGGAAGCTGAAATGACTGAGATTACATTTCTGCCTCCTGCAGGACGGGACCTTGAAACAAAAGGAGAAAAATTTACATAAAATAGTTACATTTTCTTGCACACCTGAATTTGTAGCCTGAACTCCAAACCTGCCACACAATAATTTTGATTAATTTCCTTTGTCTTCCACCTCATTGACCATGTGCTCTTTGCTGTTCTCATCCCTTTCTCCTGTCTGATTCTCTGTCTCCATCTATCTTCTCCTCGTTTCTTCCTTTTATTCCTCTCTCTTTCTCCAGTATTTTCCTCCAGACTTTTCCTTCACACTCAGCACTGCCTTCCAGCCCACAGCATCCAGAGCAAGAAAGTGAACACTGAAATGAAGGCACAGTCTGGTCTTTGCCTTCATCATGCCCCCACTGCCCAAGCTCTGCTGCCTCTGCCGTGTTTCCTGATGTTTTATAACTTCTCTCCTTCTCACTTGCACCTCAGGGACTTGCCTGCAGTCTCCTTTTTCCTTTCTATGTTGGTCCTTAGGATTCCTCTGTGATTTCACTAATAGAAATATTTCCGTAAAGCAAAACATCTTTAAAATAAAATAAAAAGATCTCTGTGCCTGTGATGTAATGGTGAAAATTCTTCGCCTGACTCTCAATACTTCTCCAAAATGAAAGATTCTACACCATCACTGCCCACACTAGTCTCTCATATAAGCCCTTCTCTCCAGATGGACCTGGATCTTGACTAAATTCATACACCTCTTACTCTTATCCAACTTACTGCATTTGCACACACTGTTCCCCTACCTAGTGACCTCTCTCATCCTCTCCACACGTGTTATTATTATCATGTGTCAGGGAACAGCTGGAGATGTTTCTGAACACTTCCTGTCCTCTCTAGCCCAAAAAATCACTCCCCCTCTCTTCCAACCCTTATAGCCTTTATCCTTTTCTTGGACTCTAATCATGTACTGTCATATAAGGCTATCTTTGTACCATATACATTTTCCCTCTTGAATGAGATTATTAGCTCTTTGTAGTCAGGGACATATCATTTTTATTGATATTATTATTATTAATGATGAAAAAGTGTTACATATGTAGCAGGTTCCTCCTTAAAGATGCATTGAATAGCATATATATTGAAAGGATCAATGGCATCAAATTAATATATGTTTATTAATTGAATAATGAGGTATGGAAGGAACAAAGCAAGTGTGTACTGAATAAGCGAATGTCTGAAACAAAGCCAGAAGATTGCCCAGAAGTTCTCACCCATGGGGAAAGTTCCACGGTTCCAAGTCACAGTCGGATGATATTTACAAGGCTTAATACCATCTTTACTGACTTATCTCAAGTTTTCACTGATATCAGAAATAAATATTTTTGTCATGCAGCCTAATTTATAATTCATGGCCTATATGAGCATGTTATTCATAATATGACTACTTATAATATTTGTTTTGTTTTAATATAATTGAACTCAGAGTTGCTATATAAAAAGCATTAGAATTTTTTTGACGGCCCAGTAAAGCCAAATGTATTTCAGAAACAAATCTAGGCCACAGGACATTATGTTACGGATGAGGACATGGGAGTACAGAGAGGTTAAATAATATGTCCCCAAGACACACAGCTAATTGGTGAAAAGCTAATTGGTCTAGAATACAGATACCTGAGTCCCCATACCATATTCTTTTCTATGTCCTGCTGCCTCTATTAATGAAGTAATGAAAGGACAATTTGCAATTCCCCCCACCCCAATTTTTTAAAAGCTATAAAAGATTACGGCATAATCTATGTTATGCTGTGAGTAGGAGAAGTGTAACTTCCAGCACCCTAAGCAGGTCCTTGTGGTAGTTCCTCTCAACTCAGGCAGGATTGACATTGGTGTAAACATGTGGTCCAGGACCAGGCAAACAAGGGACACCCAAGCTGACCTGAAGTCAGTGCTGCAACTCCAACAATGAAAGTACAGGAGTGACCAAGTTGAACTGAACCACCACACCCCACCCCACCCCACATTTGCTTCCTCAGGAAGCAGTTACCAACCTCAAGTAGCCATCCTTCCTCAGTCGAAGGCTTTTGCTCACTCCGTCCAATTCACCTTGACTCATCTGACTTTAAACTCATCTCAGCACTGTGTAAAGAGGAGTCCTAATGTCCTGGTCCTCCAATGTCACATTTGTACCTATTAACAGTGGCCTGCTGGTGACAAGGATTTAATCCACTAGCAAGGGTAGGTGATACAGAAAAAAAAAGTTGGCTAACTAACGAAAATATTGGATTCCAGGGATAATTCTGCTGTTAGTTAGCTGTATGGATTTAAGATTATGCGTTCGGTCTACACATTTGTATTAAAAAGAGATTGGACTAGAAAAATGCTTTTCATGTAGTGTTCCTAGGAACACTGGGGTCTTCTAGAGGGGCCTCTGTGGCCTTATCAGCTGATTTATCAGGTTAGGCATCCATGCCTCCCAACCCAACTTCAACCAGAGCTGTTCTATTACAACCTGCTTTATACATCAGTATCCTGCATAATGCTTAATTTGAAAAAATAAATTCTCCCTAAAAACAATACCAATAAAAACAAACAAAATAACATCTGAAATCCACTGAGGTAGCTAATCTCTAAGGTGTCTACCAGGTCCTTCAATCTATGAGACATTTAGGAGCAGGCTGGGCCTCATGATTCCTTTCAAATCACACCAGCAAGGTCTGATCCTGCCTGAGATCAGTCTGTATTGTTGAAGGTACCCAGCACAGAGATTCTGAGAGAATCCCTTCTTCTCTTTGAGGACCATCTAGGCCATAAGCAGCCCAGGATTCTAGATCCAATCAGAAGATCACAGATAAAATAAATTCCTTGCAATTTTCCCTATGACTTAGACCCACTGTGAAAAAGCTCTGGGATCTTATGAGGGTCTGATTAGTATATAATTGATGTTTAATGAGTTGAATTGAATTAAACTATCCATTAGCTTGGTCCTGTTATATTTTGGGGCTGAGATTTTGTTGTTGTTTATTTTTGTTAATGTTTTTTGTTTTTTTCCATACTTAACCCAGAAACTGTAACTCCTACATCTCCATAGAGTAAGAAAACTTAGGGACTGATGTCCTTTTTTCCTTTACATATTTCCATCGAATTCTTCCAACCTCTGCTTAACGACAACTGAGTATCTATTACCAAACTAGGTGCAGGGATAAATGGAAGAAAAGTCGAAAAGATATGGTCCCTGTCTTCAAGGATTTAGAGCATGTCTGAGAGAAAAACATTCCACACACAACACCAGCAGAACAGAGGAAGAGTGCTACATTAGCTACAACACCTGCCAAAGGGAAACCCTAAATTTGCTTGACAGTATGGAAAGGTTAGATCGGGCAAGCTGGAGTTTTCAGGGGTCTGACCTGTTTGTTGAAGGGCTAAAAGGATTTGGACACAAAGATAGAATGACCACTTCTGGGGAAGGGGAGAAAGTGGAAGACAAGCCCCAAAGGGCACTAAGGAGACTAGCTGCTTCGGAGCAAAAGCTGAGCCCAGACACCCAGCCTCTGCCACCATCTAGGTGAAGGTTGCTGGTCAAGTGACTTACCTGTTCTGGATCCCAACCCATCGTCTTCCAATGGAAATTAGCTCCTGGGCTCCTATTTATCTCAAAAATGCGTCTCAATTTAGATGTGTTTGATGCGTGCCACGTGCTTAGCACTCACTACCTATGAAAGAGGCACACATTATTATTACCATAATCATCATTTACCACCTGCCTGCCTCACTTGAACCCATTACTCACGCCATCCTCTCCCAGGAGGAGCCTTTCGCCATTTCCCCGGGTTCATATACTTGCTCTTTGGGAGATGAATTTACTAAATGTTAAATTTTAAAGTGACCACTTCCAAATGCGTGGGGGAACTTGAAAGGGAAAATAGTATTAGATTTGGATTCCTCGATAAATATGCTTGTTTTTCAGAAGTCAAGGGCAGTTGAGGGTGGGTCAGGGCCCTCTCAGAGACAGTAGGAGAAAACAGCCTACCGAGTGACTTAGGGAGCAGAAAAGCCCAAATACCTTCCACAGTAGGGGTCCTCCCACAGGCAAACAATCCTCTACATTTTCCTATTTCTCTTTTTCTTAAGCTAGGAATGATAATCTGGGGATAAATTCACATTTTCTAAGAGAGAAATACTGCCAAGCTTGTTAATCTCAGGCAGATATGATGTTACTTTTACTATGTAGTAATACGGCGTCTTAAAAAACAAGTTGGAAGGGGTGGGGGAAAGCCCACCAAAAAAACAACAAATATTCACCAACCCATATGGTCAGTAATTGCTGTTTAATAGTCCTCCTATTACAAACCTAAGAGGCAGCAGTCTGAATTACCAGTAGAGTATTAATAAACAGGAATGAGTTAATAGTGCATAAAGACCTTCTAGTGGAACAGTGGGGGAGTTGAATATTCTTTTCTTCAGTCAGCTGTAAGTAATTACTGCATGGTGTGCTTCTGACTATTACCATAACAGAGCAATTGGACGTGAAGAATGGATAATAGTACGGACATGGAGGTATTTTTAGAATATCAGCAGTGAAGCAGGTAACTGGCCTACTCCAGGAGAAACCTTTAAATAAGTTTAGAAGACTTTTTTTTTCTGCTTATGACATTTAGCCAGGGTAGAATTTTAAAAAGATCAATCTAATAAATTATTTAAAATAACTTTACAAAGAGGATGCCTGTGATATGTAAATAAGAAGGCAAGAAGGGAGGAAGGAAAATTCTGAAAAGCCCAGGCGGACACGAGGCATCTAGCCGACGTTACTGTAACGACATAATCACAGGTTCCTTCCTGCTCCTCTGAGAGTACAGCCTGGATGCGAATCTGCTTGACTGGCTCCCACTGGCTGCTCAGGTGAAAGTGAAAATATTCAAATCAGAGCTGTAACTATGATTGCTGGAGTTGTGGGTTTTCTAAAATTGAGTTAGTCATCCTCGGTGATTTAATGATGCATATCATTTATTTTAAAATATTATTACAGGGGCATTGACAGAGCTGCGGCTTCTTCTTCGAGGGACTGTCCATTATGCAATGCGGTGGGGTATGTCCTGGGCGGCGGCGGGCTGAGGTATTGTCTAACGGCACAACATATGTTCTCAGATGAAAACAGCTTGAGACTTTGATTCAGAAAGTGGTAATTTTGCAAATGCACACAAATATCATTTAAGGAATATTTTGAATTTTTTTTCAGGGTATAGGTCTTTCTCCTGCCTTCTGGCTGCATGGGCCGATGCTGATTTTTCAATTTGCAGGTTTGTTAAGCATCATGGAATGTTTTGGTTCTCAATCAAGAATATTCTTCCCAAGTGGTTCCAAAGTCCTACGCTTGAAAATAAACGCGTGTCCCCTTTGTCTCCTAGCAGCATGCGTTCCAATGTACAATAGCGGCACAGGACAGAGCCAGGCAATGCCTTTGATTGAACCATCCTATAGGTTTTTAACCTGCCACTCTCATGGGCTGGGAGCCTGCTTTAGGCCAGACGGCATGCTATCTTCTTAGGGCATTGCTGGCAGCTGGAGTCCAAGGGGGTGGTTAGGAGCCAGGACCCAAGGCCTCCTCCCGGCAGGATTCCTGTCCTATCTCGTGGCACAGGAGCTGAACAGAGGATGAGCTGCCTCGGTGCTGATGACCTCAGGGTCTCACCTGAAAAGAAGAGGCACAGCCATAGGACAGGTGGCAGTGCTTAACTGATCCCTGCCCACTGCTTTGAAGTCCTCTGACAAACAAATGTGTGTGAAATAAACACTGTCACATTTCTTTCTCCTGAAAAGCCACATCATTGTGTCTGAGCTCCGCCAGCATATTCTGATTCATCTAGACTCAGCCCCTTTCTTGCTATAAGATGCTGCAGTGCAAATTTACAGCTGTGTACTTTACCTGTTTAGCTGGTCGTTCTTAATAGAAGTCAAGGGCACACCTGTAGAGGTGTTCCTGTGACCCAGAGAGGGCAGCAGTTTCTCCGTGTCGCTGGTTTTGATTTCCTTTTTTTCATGTGTTTGAAAAGAGAATCGCTATCTTTTCCTTAAATCTACGGAAAGATGAGGACAAAAGAAAATATGGCTAATTAAATGCCAATTTTTAACAACATTTTTCACATAGGACAAAGATCAATGGTAATTTCTAGAAAGTGCTCAAGACTTCATAATTTAGGGCATTTCAGTGTCCAGCATCTTTTCTGGATTTTGTGAAATTCTGTGATACTTATAACCGACTTTGCACGTGACCGCACTGTTTGTGGTCATGACTGTCCCCCATTTAAACTTATTCTACACCCCGATTAATCATGAACTTCCCAAGGGCGTGAGCTCTACCTCTGGGGTTTACACCCAGGGTTGCCTCCTTGTCCAAAGACCCAGCACCAAGACTTCCCCAGAAAAAGATATCACCAACAATCAGAGCTATTGCTATTTCAGATCTAGAAAATCCTCTGGGGAACAAAAGAATAAGAGGTTTTTCCCAAGAGTGAGACTAAGGGGGGAAAGGAGACTCCAATGCCTTTATATTTCCATTTAGCTCTAAGTAGCCCAGGGGGAAAGAAATATCTGGAATTGTTAAGAAGCCAAATAGTTTCAGAGGCCACCATTTTATCTCTTCAGTATTTCAGCTGGTACCTCTCTAGTCAACAATTCTTAGTATTTTCAGGCGTTTCCATTGAAACAAATTAGCAGGCCAACACTCCATTAAGAACCAGTGAAAAGGTAAGTTATTTAGAATCGATTATTCAACTCAATTTGTATAAAACTTTCCAGAGTGGTTGAATTCAGCTACCCTTCTCATGGGTTATCATGACAATCAGTAGAACTCACAAGAAATCCTTTTTTTTTCAGCATTTGGTAAATAATCTTCTGAAATGTCCAGTTATATGATATTGCATATCACAGTGATAATAATAGAGGTCTATATAATCTGGCCTCTTCCTGCTTCATTGATTTCATCTCCTCCCCTCCTCCCCATGGTCTTATTTCAGTTCCTACTTCACCCTGAGCTTATCCTTGCATCTGGGTCTTTACAATGTCTATTCCCTCTGCCTGGAAGGCATTCAACCTCAGTTTAAATGTTATCTCCAAGAAACTATTCTTAATAGCTTTCTGGGCATTCTCTAAACACTACCCTGCTTTATTTCTTTCACAGCATTTATACTAGTTGATATTTTCTTGTTTGCATGTGTGCTAGATTGAACTGTTCTCAGTTCTTGACTTCCTCCCAGCTATAAGATACATGCCTATAATATACATGCCACGCGACATGTAGCTATGGGTAGAAAATAACCCCCACCCCACTGATGTTAGGCTTGGCCATGTGCCTTGCGTTGGTTAATTAAATGTTGGTAGACTGGGTAAGAATAGAGACTTTAAATATGCTGTGTGTCTTGCTTGCAACCTGGTGCTCTTGCCATTCCCTATAAGACAAATATGCCATAAGCAGTCACTTTTTGAAGAAGAATAAAAAGATACTTAGAACAAAATTGAACCTAACAAGAGGCCTAGAACCATATTCCCCCACCACCGGAAGTAGTGCTGTTTTGCCCAACCCACAGGACCGTTAACAAGAAAATAAACACTTTTGTTTGAGCCTCTGAGATTTGAGTTTGGATGTGAGGCTTGTCATTCATCATTAATGTGGCAATTGCTAAGTAATATAGAAATTATGCCACAAATGGGCTTCTGTTGTCAAAAAAATTTAAAATACGTGTCATTTGGTTTGGGATCATGTGGTAAGTAGAGAAGAAACTATAAAAAACTAGTAAGTTGAAACAATGACAACTCATATTTTCTAGGGACAATACGTTTGATAAAACTACTAAGGGCAATAACCTCAAAGGCAAAAAATGTACTAAGCATACTTACAGCATTGGCCTGGGAAGTTTTTTAGGCAGAATGTTCATAGTATGAGTTGGCTGCTAGTATCTGCATTTGATAAGTGACTGCAAGAAAGAAATGAGCTTGGAAAAAAACTGTTTTGCAAGCAGAATTGAGGGAAATTGAGAGAACCTAGAAATTCTGGGAATTGTAAGTGTGAAAAATTAAACAATTTTTCTCTATCTAAAGGTGTGGCCATTGGAACATTGTCATAAAGTAAAGACGAAATCAAGAAACTGGTTGTCACACCCTTTGTTAAAACCCCTGAAAAGATCAAGGAGACTGAGGGTGTAACTCATAGATGACTAATACATGAAAAGTACCTACACTTATATCTAGAAAAAAGTGTATCTCTAAAAGAATGGTGGGTGAGGCATTTGGCACAGGTAGTTGACTGCAATCATACATAGAAAACCCACAAAGTTTTTGAGAGAATTATAGTAGAAAAACTGCCACCAGCCTGGATTTAAATATACTATGTCTATTTGAGATATATAAAAGATCTCTGGGGCCCCCCAAATTTTATAGGCAGGAAGCAGGCTGAGAAATCTGCTCAGCTACAAAGAAGGGCATGTTCTCCAGTACTCATCAGAAAAGCTAAAGGTGAAAAAGGAAGCAGTTCCAAGAGCAGAGCGAAGACCCGTGTACAACAGTAGATTGGTGATCAACTCCCAGGTGGAGAACCAGGGCCTAGTCAAAGTACATACCAACCTCTTGGTACAGGAACCTGGCAAAATTTGCCCAGCAGAAGTTCAAAATTGCTATAGACCAGAGACTTCTACATTTCTCCCAGTTTCCTCCTTGTTGAATGCAACTGTTCATTTACCCTGTCCCTATTCCAACATCGTATATTAGATATGTGGAGGACAGATAACATATCGTTTCAATTCATAGACGTCCAGTTCAAGAGCAGTTCTATCTAGACCTGACGTGGATCATGAGATCACGGACTTTGAACCTGTTACCATAGTTAGGTGAGCCTTTGAGGGTTTCTTGGGATGGCAGTGAGTATATCCCATATGCAGAAGGATCCTGAACAATTGTGACCAAGAGGGCAGACTGTGGTAGATAGACTGAATTATTTTCAACTCTTCATTCCTTTCCTATTATAAAATTATACCTTCACTCTTTTTCCCATATAACTTGCAGTTCTTCCTACTATGAATGAAAAATACTTCTTTGATCTATTCATATAGGGCTTGGCATGTGAATTCTCTTGGTTAATGAAATGTCAGTAAATGAGACAGAAGCAGAGTTTTAGACCTGCTGGCATGATCTGGCTTGTTCTCTTGTGCTCCTGCCATTCCTCATGAGAAGAACATGCCCTAGATAGCTACTGGTCCAGGGAAAAACTGAATCTCTGGACCAGTAGAGCAGATCGGCTCCCAACTGACAGTTTCAAGCCAAGATAAGCTGAACCCTGCTAAGATCAGCCACCTTCCACCTGACCCCCAGAACTGCTAATGAGACAAATGAATGTTTGGTGTTTCAATTCAGAGATTTTAGAGTTGTTTGTTTCACAGCATTATTGTAAGATAAACGCTGACTGATATAGTTTACGTTTGTTTATTGTCTGCTCCCATGAGAATGTAAGCTCTGTGAAAATAAGAATATTTACTATCTTGTTAATATATGTATTTCAGTGAACAGAAACATTCTAAGCACATAGTCATTGCACAATAAATATTTTTAAATGAAAAATGCAATATATAGTAAGAAACTGCCAATTTAAAATAACTATCTATTAGGACCTTAGTTGGGCATATCATTTACTAAAAACTTAAGGTTAAATTCATAGTGGGCAAAGACGAATGACATACCTATAGGAAAAGAAGCCATTTGGTGTTCTTCACAGGAAAGTATTAAAGATCTCCTCCAATGGTGTTATGGATGTCTGATATAGAGACAGATGTAGTGACTAGTATAGTTAATTTGGTTGAGAAAAGAGAATTACTATGAGACAATGTCCCAATTGTCTTTATATCTGCAGTTCCAGCACAAGGTGGGCTCTCAATACACGTATGTTCAAATGAATTGACTGTTAGAGCTCGTAGAAGCTTTTAGACCCTACTTGGCCTTCAGTTATGGAAGATGTTAAAATGACATCAGCAAATAATGCAGGCCTGTGCTTAATTCTTCACTCTGCTGAAAACGCTCTAACTTAGGAGAAGCTTGGTAGGGCCTTTGGGGTCAACCTTGGAGAATACAATACTTTCTTCTCGTTCTACAGATGAAACGGCAGGAACTCTACAGATATTCTTAACAGAACTTGTTTTTTAGCCTTTTTTATTCTCCAATCAACCCATTTTACTTTCTTATTCTTCCTTAGCAATCCATTCCTTGAACCCAAATATTCTCCCCTCAATTTAAGGAAGTAATTCCACTGAACAGTTTAGTTTTCATCTACTGTTACTCAGCCCCTACTACGTACTACATACTGTGCTAAATCTTGGGGATGCAACATTTAGGTAAGACATAGTGCTTGCCATCAAGGTGTCAATTGGAGAAGAAAGAAAATCTGACTATGTTGCTTTCAAGTAAGTGCTACAATTGAACAACACATCAGGGGAACACAAAAGTAGGTCATCTAAATGATACTGAGGGACCAACAAAGAATGGAATTTGAAATAGAAGTAGGAGATAAAGAAGGGGGGTAATGATATGAGAGAAATTTCCCTGAACATGTTTTTCCTTATGCTTAGAGGAAGGATGGCCCCACTATCAGGAAATAAATACCAGTGTATCCCTGAAAGAAAGTTACATGGATGACAAGATACACACTCTAGTACTAATGGAAAAAGAAAAAGGAAGAGTCTGTAGAGTCCGCAAAGACTCTTTCTCAGAGTATGGTGCACACACCTTACCACAATCTCAAGGAAAGTGATGAAATGGCAAAGAAGTACAAAACAGCAATTTTTCTGGGAAAGAGAAAAACAGAATCTGCTTACTGAAGCAGTTCGCCCACTTGGTGAAAGTGCCTTTTTTTCTTTTGTGAAAGGCACTTGGAGTCAGTAAAGAGAAATTAAAACAACAGTGAAGAAAGTCGAGAATGCAAAAAGAGGACCAAATTGTACAAAAAAGGAGAAAACAGCGTGGAATTTGGTCTGCCACAGTGAGGGTGTGAAGGGACAGAGGATCATCAGAGTCTGGAGCACTTTGTAGACACTCAGAACAAACCCTAGTGGGTTGATTGACTAGACAAGATAAGGTGCCCTGAGGCCACGGGTTCAAGAGTTTATACAGTCGAGTTAAAAGTTTTCTGACTTAGTGGAGGGCATTTTTGAAGAAAGCTGGAAAATATTTAGTTAATTAAATTTGTGAAGCAAATATATATCCCCAAAATGTTTGTTTTGTCTGCTCATTTTTTAATCTCTCATATTTGTTGGAACTAAATTGTGCCAATGACACGTAAAAGTTAGTCTTTTAATGACATTTCTCTTCCTTCCTCTCTTGCACTCCACTCCACCTGCTGCTACCGCCTTCCTACAGGGCTGTGCAGTCACTGTTCTAACAGCAAGTCTTATTCTAATATTTCCTGAAAAGAACTTGTTTCTCGGGGATGTATACATCTTTTTTGAAGGAGATAATTTTAGTAGGAGAGCATGTAATCTCCTAGACAACTTTTCTTTCAAGGGATACATTAATAGGAACCTTGCCACATTTCTTTATTAACTGAGATACAAATCTTTGAAAACCATAGATAATTCCCTCCCAACCACAAATTCTAATACAAAAACTACAAATAATTTTATTATTCTTCGGACAGAAACCAAAGTCAAATCAAAGAATGGTACAAATAGGCAGATGCCATGATTATATCCTCTTTCTTTTTCATTTTTTTAGTAACCATCAACACATTTCATAATTGTTATTTTCCATTGTCCTCCTTTATATATTTTTATCATCAGTGCAAAGAAACAAAGTGTAACTGAAAATAAATAGAGAACGAAAAATACTTTGAAAAGAATTTGCCTAGTTGAAAATAGCTTATATTTTTACATGCGTGGTTGTATTTGATCTTCATAACAAATTGGGGGGACGGGGAAAGTTAGCCCATCAGAGCAGATAAGAGGATGGTCTTTTGGTCATAAATGCCTGCATAGAATCCCACTCATTAGCTGTAGGACGTAGGGCAAGTTAGTTAACATCTCTGAGGTTCAGTTTCCATCCTTTGTAAAACAGACATAAACCTACCTCATAGGCTTGTTGTGGGGATTAAATGAGGAAAAATAAAGGCCTTGGTACAGAGGACTAAATACATAAGTCTATAAATACCACCTAGAATTAGTATTGCAAAGGTGTTACTATTTTTTTTTCCAGCTTGACACATGGGAATACTGAGCTAGAGAGAACGATAGAGAGAGAAGTTAACAGACACACGTGTCTAGAACACGCCTAAATACACTGCTGACTACACTGAGGGAAAACTTGATCTTTTACTATTCAGAAGCAACCTGTCCACGTTTAGCACTTCTAACAAGAAAAAATTAAAAATCTATTGGAAAAATAAATATATATTGATGTCATTTTAACTAAATTACTAAATATCTTTTTAATAACTGTGTCAATCTAGTTACAATCTTTCAAAAATGCAATAAGTCAGAGTCTGAGGGTTGGCAGAGCCCTGAAAGGTCAGACTCAATCTACAGGGTGACCCACCGCAGTCTCTCCCCCACTTGCTAGCCAACTCTTGCCTTAATGACATAATTAAATGGCTATAAAGTTCTACAATTCTTGCTCCTTTAATTAACTGGAGGAAAACCTCTTATCTCTCAACATTGACGATTCTGCTGTTTCACTTTGCATAGGTTTCAAAAGGCTAATGTTCAAACTCCACAACAATTGCAAAGACCACTAATATTTTTAAAAATAAATGAGTGAGAATTTGAGTGTAAATGCAAACCTTCAATCAACTATATAAATCATCAGCTAAAATTAGTTCTGTGTATCTTGTGCTTGCTTTTCACCAAAAGTTGTTCTAGATAACAAATATAAACATAGCAGAAGCCCAAATCACTAAATCAAATGATTCCCTTGAAAATTCTTCCAGCCTCAAAAGGTGTAGCACTAACACACTTCGACAGAGGCTCAAGTTCTTTATGAAGAAAAAATGTGAACTTGGGACAAGACACAGAATACACATTGTAAATTTTACAAAAGTTTCTTGAAACCTCTTCCATTGTTCCTTTGACCTTCCATTAATACAACAGTTCTGATTCAGTCAGAAGTTGAAATTATCTCAATTAGATGCATAATGGGGAATAGCCACATAAAAGGCACCCAGTAGTGTCAATTAGGTTGGAAGAAGAAGGTGGAGAATTTATATTCTATAAGCTGTTCTCGCTTCTTATGTGGCATAGGCAAGATCTGGACATTTCTTTATGGCTCCCAAAGACAGGACTCAGAGGGGCTAAGTTGAGCATAGTGGGCTTAGCATGGGGCCCCCTGTGCTAAAGGGCAAGGTCCCTCCTCAGCAGACACTCTGAGAGGACTTTCCAGGACAGGGGCTGGTTATACTATATGGCAGAGACACAAACAGCGTCAGCAAAAACTGAGATGAGTCTCAGGCATCTGGTTATCTGAGGGTAGCAACTAAGTAACAGGGGAGCAGCTCTCAAGTCAAACCTGCTCTTGACACCTGCGGGGAAAGGGCAGCCGGGCAGAGGAGAGATGTTGCTACAGATGTCTCTGCAGGGCCAGAGACAGGATAGGGACCCAAACACCTCTTTCCTCTGCTTCCGTGGAGACAGAGCAAGCCCCTCGGCGGCGATGGGCCTTAGAGCTGGGAAGCTTGTGCACAAATGTGTGCTCCAGTGCAGGAGCAAGCCATGTGCCCTGTGCAGGCCTGTCGGTCTGGAGAAAGGGAGCTTTTTTGACATTGGTCATCTCAGAAGAGTGGTGTTTTTTGTCTTTTTATAATTCATTCTAAGTTTAAGCCTGTGTTAGCTATAGCCCTATGTCTCAGACACCTGGACATCATCTTGAAGAAGAGAAAAGTGGTGGCAGGAGGACAATCTGAAAGACTGAGCATTTTCCTAAAGAGACTTAAGTCTTTCAATGAAGACTCTACAAACCATCGTAACTTTGAATACATTGAATGTTAAAATGAAGAGAGACTTATAAACCAGAAGTGACTAAAATATATAAATATCCATTAACAAATGGATGATAAATTGTTTTTACCATTCAGTGAAGTGGAATTACATGGGCCAGATTAGAGTTTTTAGAAGTTAAAGGGCAGAAAATAATTTTTGTATATCTGCGAGTAGCATGAAGAAATTTCCAACTCCACTGTGTGTGTGTGTGTGTGTGTGCGCACGTGTGCGTAACATGAGACTAGAAGATTGCACCCTAAACATAACCATGGTTTTCTTCCTGCGTAATGAGATTATAGATATTTATATTTTTTATTTTTCACTTTTCACATCCTTCAATATTTCTGCAATGAGCAGGTATTAGTTGTTTAAAATCAAAGATGGATAAAGGCTATTTTTAAATAATTTGTTTATATCTTCTAGTTGTTTTTGTCTAAACTCCAACTGTTTTAAAAAATATGTGAAGTATTTGGTCAGTCAATCCTGTTTTGTATATATGTATATATATGTATATTTTAATACATAAATCCTTTCTAACTTTAACTTTGCTCTGTTTTAATCCCTTTATTTCAAAGATCATGTTGTAGCTCCTTTTTTCTCTTAAAGTTTCAAAATGGCCTTTGGCCAAATGCAATAAAATTGTGCCCTGACCTGACATAAAGAATGGAGTATGTATGTGAAAGCACTTTGAAAACTTAAAAGGACTTTAAAAATGCATGGTGGTATTGGTGGTGGGAGGAGGGGGGGTGGGGGTGAGGAGACACAAGAGGAAAAAATAGGTTGTATCTTCACATAACATAAATTTCAAAGGTCCTTCCTGAAGGAATTTGCAAACAGAAGTAAATGGAGTCACTCGGCGGCGTTCCTGAATGCTCACAATTTTCTCAAGTTAATCCCACTCATGGCAACATGGTACATCCCTTCAGGTTGACATTTTTCTGTGTCATTTGCTGCTACTAAGACCTCCTCCAATAGAGCCAAAAGTACTTCGGAGCTATTGGTCTCCTCGTGTGAACCCCGAGACCACCTCCTTTATCTATGTTGTTAAGAGCTGTCCTAGAAGTGAGTTCTAATTAGGAAGACTCCTTTAAATCTGGAACCTGTCTCTAGAGTTTGTTTAGGTCTGTGTTCGTTTGTTTGTTTGAGAGGGAGGCCCTAGAGATCCCAGAAGAAGGAGAAATTCTAAGAATGCTCTCCAAATTTGGATTGACTTCGAAGCTCTCTCCCCAGATTAAAAGAGCTATAATTCATTGGAAAAAGGTCCATTTTAACTTTCTAGGCTCCCCAGTGTAAGCCTAGGGTGGAATAACTACACTTTAATGGTTAAAAGCCTATAATATGAAGTCAGACAGCCCAGATTCAGATCCCAGCTCTACTCCTTGTTAGTTATATGACCTTGGAGAAATTGCTTGACCTGTCTTTGCCTTAAATTCCTCATCGTAAATGGGGATTATAATAGGACTATTTCATAGGGTTCTTGAGAGATTTAAATGCATCAATATATGTGAAGTATGTATAACAGCATCCGGCACTTAGTGCCCCATAAATGCTAATTGTTATTATGAAGAAGAAGGGAATCCTCAACTGTATCCAGACCACCACAAGCCTCTGAGGTTCACAATCTGTGCCCCCAAGGAAGATAATCCTGAGAGGGCCTGGAAACTCTGAGAAAGGAATGCTTCTCATAACTCTTCATAATTCAAGTGTGTGTGGTGGTGACCTATTTGTGTATGAACAGATGTGTACCAAGCCTTCTGGATTCGCTTAGGCAGAAGCAGGGCTGGGTTTGTGTTGAGTTATCCAGTTTCTGGCCCAGTTGGTTCTGTGATAACTCCATGCTCCTGGATGTGGTTCTGTGACCTACCCATCAGGAACAGGATTCAATGTACTGGTCTTACGCCTTATAGAAAGCAAACAAAGGAAATTTCTTAATACAGGAAACACTGTTGAGTTCATGGATTTACTATTTTCTCCCCAGCCTTTTTGAGTACTCACGGCTTCAAAGAGGCATTGAAATGCCTTTGGACTACAGAGAAAACCTATAAAATGTGAAACACAAAGGTGTTCTTTTACCTGGAGAGTCCTTCTCTTTCCTCCATTTTTTGACCAAAGGAGAAATTACAACTAGGGAGGAGGAAACAGAAGAATCCCTGGATATATGCTAACATGTCTCAAAATCAAGAGCATTTTTTCTGGGGCACTCTCACATGTCCTGGAAGGGCAAATTTTACGTGATTCCTGGCTTTATGCGGTTTAGCCAGATCTTTGGAATTCTTAGATAAATTAATATTAAATGAAAATTTTAAAACCCCATGAAATTTTTCTAGATGGTATTAAAAATTGATCAGCTGACCTATTCCCACACTTCACAGCTCTGGCCAGAGCATTAGTCCATCCCATCAATACACACTTTGGAAAAATGTTGGAGTTAGTCCTAAGCCACCCCTGCTGTATTTTAATTCATTCATCAGACAAGTAGTTTTGGGTATTATTCCCTCTGTTGATTCTCTTCTCTCCCTGCATCTTCCATTCCCTTCCTCATCTCCCACAATGTCAGCTTATTACGTACATATGCTTTAACAGGCCTGTAGAAAATAAAACCGTTTCGGATTCATTTTGGGCAGGAGGGGTCAGCCTGAATTTCCAGAGTACAGCTCAGTCCTCCGCCACACACACGTTTCCTCCCACTCCAGAGACTGTATTTCCTCTTCTGTCCATCCAGCTAAGGAGAACAGAGGCTAATTTAGGAGCCTCTTTATGCCTGTACATATTCAGCCAGAGGGGTCACTGTTGATTCATGCAAGACACTCTGTCCTCCAAGAGCTCACCAAGTCCCTGCTGGTCTGGAGAGTAGCAACCAACAGTAACTCACCCTTTAGTGCCTGTGCATTTCTGTGCCTCCAGCTAGAAATAGTCAATAAACACCAGAGGCAACTTATGTTGCCTTAGATCGCTAATAAACACCTCACACCACCACCTCAGAGCCTTTTCACAAAAATGTATTTCTCTACAGATAGATGCCAAGCCCTAGCAGCCAATTACCCCAGAAATGCCTCAAAGGCTTGAAGGAGGAGGCAGGGAGAGAGAGGGGCTTCTCTCCAAAGACAAGAGTTATGTGCTTCCTCTTAATAAAAATTGCTCCCTTTTGTTGCGTGCTTCGTCTGAGCCAGACACCGGGATGAGGCTTAAGCTACACTATCTCATTCATTTCCCACAATTCTGGGACTCAAGAAGCTCCAGCCCATTTTACAGATGAGGGCACAGAGGCTCACAGAGCTTAAGTAGCTTCTCCACATCCCTCAGACCCCACACAAAAAGGCTTGTGGGTGTGTGTTGCAAAAGCAGCTGGGAAATTCCCCCAGATGACAGGCAATTTGGACTGACTTCTGGGCCTCAGACACTGCTACCCCTTCCCTTACAGTGGAAAAAGGCTCAGCTACTCTACAGGCTGCCAGAAACATGTCCCACTGTATTCTGTCCATCATCTAGATGTTGTCAACACTTCTAAGGCAAGTGTGGAATATTCTGGCAAGTTTCTTTTGGTACCACAAAGTGCTGGGGGTTCACTTTGTATATGGCACTGTGATAGGTTCTGTATAAGAGAGTGGAGTGTTACCTTAAAAAAAAATAAATAAAAGACGACATGGTCACAGTCTTCCACAAGTATTTTGAAATCATGTGACATTCCACAAAGCCAGCCCCTGGGTTAAATGCTAGGGATCAAGAGAACAAATACACCTGGGCCATAGAGTTTATCATTCCTTTTCATTCTTCGCCCAGTCTTCCTCTATGACCTAAGGAGACTCATTATCCGTCCTTATACAACCAAGTGTTAGGCAGACTTATGTGGCAGGATGAAACACCTGCATTGACCAAAAATCCATCTGGCTACTAACTACAGAACAGCTAATGTCTCCACATCCTGAAAAAATCATGTAACTGGACACTGGTTATGGTCTGATAGGTTAGAGTGGTCACTTTCCCACTTCATCATGCTTCTCTCTTGCAAGAACTGAACCATGGACTGTCATGAACTTTTGACTTTTTCTCAACCCTCCCTGAAATTCACAACACGTGAACATTAAATACTCAAGAAAATTGCTTATCTGTAATATGTGCAGCATGAAGGACTGCAGGGCTGCTGCCTTACATCACCTCTAACTGAGCTGTTCTGCAACATTTCTGTGAAGTGAAGGAGCAGACGTGAGCTGTCTCCTCTTGGTAAGGAAAGCAGAAGGACTTCTGGATGGGGTGGAGCCAAGCTGGAATTTTGGGATAAGGATCACCACCCTTTTCTGTTTTGGAGAAAAATGACCTAATATTATTAATATTATATTAATAAAATATTAATAATATTAATGATAATATCTTATATTTCTACAGTGCTTCCCTATTTCTCAAGCAGGTTCACATCTGTGATTTCATTGGCTCTACACACCAAACTTTACACTGGTATAAACATTTTGATATTTTTCTCAATGATAACACATCTCTGTATTTCATTTGATCACCACAATCAGAAAGGGAAATATTGCTCTCCCCAGTTTATCAATGAAGAAACTAAGGGTTAGAGAGAGTAATTTTCCCAGGTTATAAACCTAGAATTTAAACCCAGGTGATTCTTTGCAAAGCCTAGTGTTTCTTCCTCCCCAATAATCTTCATTCGGTACATGGGGACACTGAAGCCCTTCCCTAGGAAATCATGGAAGAAATAGATCACATGTGCCTAATAAGTCACATGTCCCACTTCCTGGACAGAAGTCACAGTGGTAGGTATGTGGCCATGGCCAATGAATCCTTGCTCAGAGCCTTTGCATGGACTGCACATCCAGCCCACTTCTAAAAGCTAGGCTCCTAGAGAGGGGTTTCTGTTGACACTTTCTCTGCATGCTTTGTTATGCTTGTTTTTGTTGGCCTAGAGAATCAGCAGCCAGGGACAGCAGAATGACTTTGAGCCAAGGGGCGGTCTGTTCATACCCTAGGGACAGGGGTGTTTCACTAAGTTGCTGCCGCTTGAAAGGACAGCCGCTGAACAGTCTTGCTCTCTCCCGCTTTGTTATCCCTGAGAATAAATAAAGGCTCATTCTGTTGTGTCCAATAGATCCTTTTCAGGAGACCTGCTCTTGCTGGAAGTCTCCCGAGCCTCCTCACATGATTACAATCAGATGCTGGGCATTTCAAATTAAATTAGAACAAATAACAAAAATGAAAGGAGAGTGGGAAGGAGGAGGAGCAAACCAGCAGAAATGGTATTCATTTAAGTAGCCAATGAGAAAAATGGAGCCCCAAAAACTCAACTGATACTGGTAGAGATTGACGTTTGTTGTCTCATCTTAGGCTAAAAAGAGCCACAAGTGAGAATTTGTAGGGAATGACGACTCCAGGTCAATTTTGTCTAGAATATTCTGATGCAGATATAACCAGGATAAATAGGAAGATGTTTTAAATCTGGACCTGAATGTTTATGGCTCTCAAACTGTGATATGATCTCTGTTTGGTTAAATGATGGCATATGCAAGATATGAGGTATAGATCTGGTAAGGTGATGAGACTATCTGTCCCATTGTGCCATTTTCCCTCTGCCATCTCCTGCCAAGGAAGAGGTGTCATTAGAGCTCAAAATTCTGCCTGAGATGCGCTTAGAGAGCTCCAGTGGAGGGTGGATGGATGGGAAGGCAGGAGATGAATTCTTGTAACACCTGGTCTCAATACACTCCAATGCCAGTAAGACAGTTTAAAATTAAATGGAAGGATTCATGGACCAAGATTACAGTGTGTCCATTACCAGAGTGATTTCAAACAGCATTCTTATTGTTCCATTAAAAACAACTTGAACTCAACCAGCCTAACAAATCCCCAGAATCCTTTTGGCTTCCTTGATACCACTTTATGTTGGTTCTACCTTCATCACATTTGCCTACTATGTTGCTATCACCTATTTCAGCTACACTAAATATTGCCGAATCCTAGAATATAGCATTAAGATATTTGATAAGACAATCTAACTTCACCATCCAGATGCTGAAAGGACATTCGCCTTTATTTATTTATTTTTTTGTGAGGAAGATTGTCCCTGAGCTAACATCTGCCAGTCCTCCTCTTTTTGCTGAGGAAGACCGGCCCTGGGCTAACATCCATGCCCATCTTCCTCCACTTTATACGGGACGCCGCCACAGCATGACCTGACAAGCGGTGCGTTGGTGCGCGCCCAGGATCCGAACCGGCGAACCCTGAGCCACCGCAGGGGAGCACGCGCACTTAACTGTTTGCGCCACCAGGCTGGCCCCAAGGACATTCACCTTTAATGTGCTTTTTCGATCCTATTAGCCAAAGTAATATATTGTACAGTAAAATATATTGTCTTATTACAGTACTCTCATCACGAAGAAACAATGAGCACATAGAAACATAATTCATATTATATTGTCTGTCACTAAAAGAGGGCTCTTCAACAAGCTCAAACCCAGTTTGGATAAAATCAGCCATTTGATGCTAGAGAGTTAGCTTATCTTGTGTCCAAACTAGATGCATTCACATATTAAAGGCCATTATTAACCAGGCAAAGAGATTCAAGAGGACATAACGGATGATGACCTTATAAGAGACATTCTTGCATATAGCCTTAAAAACACAGTTTTGTCGTGTGGCCGTACCCTGACTTCGCTCTTCAATTTAATTTCTACTGGCTAGGCATAAGTAAAACTTTCAAGTCTCAAAAGGAGCTATTGGATATTTCCTCAATGTGCCAATCCTTTTATTAAAAAACCAATAAGCACTCAGGAATGATCAGTGAAAATGTCTCTTAAGGCCATTATTTTTAGCTGAGCGTTGTTGTGACTGTTTCCGTGGCTAAACCACGAACATGTTTGCTGCACAAACCCGGTCAGCTAGTGGCCTTAATTAACTTTCAAATGGAGAAGGCTGCGGTTTACCATTTATTAAATATCCACCACAGCACGTTCCAATTTTACCCTTCCACACCTCACTTAGTCAAGACACCTCGAAAAACCCACAATACTGAATAACTGGTGATTTAAAAATACATACCACATGTAATTATCAGACTGAACACATAGGCTGTGAGGGAAGTTCACTAAAATCTGGGCAGCTTTGATTTCCAGATTGAATGATATAATTTGTAAATTGAGGCAACAGGGTAAGTCACTCAGAAAGAGAAGAGTAAGTGTTCTTACTCATTCAAAGGAATTCAACAAATATTTATTAAGGGCTTTCTTTGTGTTCCAGACACTGAGTTTTCCAGATTCCTCATGTCTAGGAATTGCAGGAGGAGGTAAATGGAGGTCAGGATATGGCAAAGAAGGAAGAGAACAGTCCTGGCATTCAAGATTTTTTAGCAGTCTGCCCCCTAGAGAAGGAAGAAAGAGTATGAAATTACTCATCAAGCTAATCTACTCTTAATACAACATACAAGTAGAACAACCAAGCTCATTTCACCAAGCGTTTTATTTATGTGGGAGATGATGCAGTTTGAGACTCCATGGAGACAGAATTAGTTTTTGTGATTAGCTAGGTTGAGTGGTTAAGCTATAATAATAATGATATCATTATTTCTTCTCTCCTTTCTCTCATATAATACTCAGAGACACATTCTCACACACACATACACACTCACACACACACCCATACACCTTTGCCCATATCTGTTTGAATTTGGCTTGTGATCCTTCAACTAGTGTTGTCTGTGTTGCAACTTGTATACTCCTGGAAAAAAATAAAAAAGTGAATTCACTTCTCGTTGAAATTCTACTGTGTATAAAATGGTCTTGGAATTTGAAGGAAGAAAAAAAAAAATCCTTCTACAGAGAGAACATGTGAAAAGGCCAAGGGAGAGAAAAACTGAAAAAAATATATAAAAATGCAAATTTTCCTAAACTTCAGCTTTGGATGGACTGAAGCATAAGTGAGAACTTCAATAAAGCAATAGAAAAAGATGACAGCTCAGAGTTTCAGAAATTTAAGACAGCAGCAGGATTAGACACTTTGGGTTGTCTTCGCACACATTTCTTATGGGAGTTAATTCCATTTGACATGCAAGACCAAAGTAAGATTACAGAGGCATAGCCCCATGGCGAGGTGTATGCTGTAGCTAAAAGCTAGGATTTGAATAATTGTGCAGGCTTACTCCAAGAATCAGGCGAGAACATAATGAATGGATTATTACAAGGAACTTTGTACATTTTTAACTGCTGGACTTAATAAAATACCCTCTATGTGAGAGTAATGTTATGGTCGTCTGCACTCACTCTAGCTGAAGTTTGTGGTAGGATCCATCAAAAATGAGGAAAAACAGAAGCTGTTTGAAAAAAAAGAAAGAAAGAAAAGAAAAGAATTTTGCAATGGATGACTGGGCTGGGTCATGCCCGTATGATTTACAGAGGAACAGAAAATTTGGAAAACTTGAGATCAACACATTCAAGCCTCCCCAAAGGTAGAGGGAATTCATTTCCTGTGCAAAGAAGTTTGAGGAAAGCAGAGAATAGATTTCAGGGAAAGTGGGCCACACAAAGGTGGATTTTTATTTCACATTTCAACTCGTTAGGGAGGTCATTTGTTACTGAGAAAAATTACTAACCCACACATCATTTTATATATATATATATATATATATATATATATATATATATATATATATATATATAAATGTGCCCTCTTTCCTTGGAATCCGTGGAAGCAATTGTCTGTAAAAGGCAGAAAGAGTAACAATTCTAAAGACTTCTCACTGCTTAATTAACTGTTCAGTGAGAATTATTAAAATCCTTTATATAATTCTTATTTGGCGCTCATTAAAGTGAAAGATACAAATGCTGGACAATGCAAGGTTCAGAGAAGCTTTAAGAAGGGAAAGTTAGTCTTGTAATAGCTGAGAATTATGAAAAGCTGTCCATTAACGGTAGCCAAGTAGACCTTTCATTTTAAAAAGTCACTGATTCAGATCTGAAATGATTTGATTTGATTTTCTCCCTTAAAATAGTCTTCATCTCCTCTCTTTGTGAGAGCCCATTTCTGATCCTCCTGTAGCCCTAACCAGCCTAGTGGGGAGAGAAGTCAACCCCGGAAGAGGAGAAAACTGCTCTGGGGCCATGGCACTGGGGCAGTGCGCCCTCTGCTGGGAAGCCAGCCTACAGTTGAGCTTTGGAAAATCACCCAAAGAGCCTGGACAGAAGAAAGCAAAAGAGGTGCACATTTCCAGTAGTGAAAACCTCTAATATGAGGGGCATGTCTTTCTCATCACTGCAAGTGGAGATTAGAGGAGGGACATCAGAGGGTGTGTTTCATTAAATCAGAACTCAAACGCAGCTCTCCTCACAAAACATGTCTGCCAACTTCAGCCTGCCATGTAACATGGCAACAGGAGTGATGAACACATTACAAATTTGTAGACCCTAAAATTAAACTCCACCTCATTTATTTCATGTTTCAGCAGGCTGAGGATAGCTGACATTAGAGGCACACATCTTTCCTAATAAGCTCTGTGGTTTCCTTCTTGGAGAAGGGATTTGTGCTCCGTATGTCTTCCTGAAGCCCCAATTCTGCTTGGTGTAGCTAGGAAAAAGGAGGCCTCTTGCAGTGTTCCGCAGAAGAGAGCTGAGAGTCATATCCCTGGGAGGGAAGCAAATGGATATGTTACCCTAAGAAGGCAAAGAGCTAATCTTTCCCTGCTGCCTCTGTGCATCATTTAGATCCTTGCTACTAAAAGTGTAGTTCACAGACCAGCAGCTCCAGCATCACCTGGCAGCTTGTTAGGAAGTTAGGAACGTAGGTTCCACCTAAAGCTACTAATCAGAATCTGCATTTTAACAAGATTTCTAGTTATTCATAAATATGTTAAACTTTGAGATGCACCACTGTAGACATTGGAAGAGCTAAATCACAAGAAAAACTAGAGCACTGAGCTCTACAAGTAGAAGGAAGCCTAGACACCACCTGCCTCCTTCGATAGGAAAACCAAGGCCCAGAGAAGAACACAGCTCCTTATACATCTCACAAGGAAACTTTAGATAGGACTAAATGTGGTTTGCTGTGAAAGCCGGAACACAGCTATCACAGGCCTTTGCAGTTAGCCTCATCACCTACTACAAAACCAACAGAACACGGTGCCAGGACTACAGTGATGTAGGGGCTCATTCCCATGTGGGAGGGACCTTTTCTTCTAATCGGCTCCGTACTACTGAAATGACTTGTCTAAACTCTGCAGGAATTGACATAGAAATGAGATTCTGATATTGCTTCTATTCACATAATGATTGATGAAACACATGGGAAAAATAAATTGAATTATGTTATAATCTCCCAGGGAAACATAATTAAGTTGTAAAGCATTCCCATGAAATCCTAAAAGCCTTATATCATCTAGACAGTGACTTCTACTACATGATCAATAATTATAATAATTAAAGATAATTATTTTGATAGTATGCTGTGACTTTGGGGCTCCACTTATTTTTGATCTGATGTATTGATCCAATAGTGAAGACTCGTTGGAGCCAGAGCTAGATATAAAGAATTCTTTGGGATCTCCAAAAAGCTGTATGATATTTATGCTAACTTGTACTATTTGTAGTTCTTGACCACCAATTTGATGCTTATTCACACAATCTAACCAGTAATACTTGTGCAAGATCAAGAGAACATTCCATTCCCTATTCTTTTCTTTTGTGAGGAAGATTGGCCCTGAGCTAACATTCGTACCCATCTTCCTCTATTTTACATGTGGGACGCTGCCACAGCACGGCTTGATGAGCGGTGCGTAGGTCCATGCCCGGGATCCTAACCTGCAAACCCCGGGCCACCAAAGCAGAGCACGCGAACTTAACCACTATGCCACCGGGGCAGCCCCCATTCACTATTCTTAATTCTACATAAACTAGAAGCAAGCTATCTTCAGCAAGTAATAGATAACATATGACACATAAAATCCAACATTCCTTGAACTTTCAAAATTTCAGGATATCCAATACATTCTTTGTCTGTGTGTACATAGGTTTGTCAAGTATATTGATGGCAACTCTGGGGCAATGAGCTAAAGAATCTGACCGGAAGTCAATTCTCAGAAGCTTGGGGTGAGCATGGACCCTTAAACATTCACTATCTTTCTTTACAAACACTTGATTGTGAAGATCAGCCATGAAACACATGTCTAGTAGTGCACATTTTAAGCACAGGCAAAAACTGAGACTTTTAGTTGATTCTGTCTTTGCACTTTCCAGAGACACCCTCAATGAGTGTATACTTTCTCATCTTCATAAAGCATCAATGAGCACCAACAGAACAGTAAACAGTGAAACAGAGATATAAATTAAAAGTAATAATGCAAAGAATTATATAACATATACACCAGATTTCAAATTTTTTTAAAAAGGCAACAATCATTACATGTTGTTAACTTCTCTAAATTCTGTACATTATTCAAGGTTGTTTAGGTTGTTTTAACACTAAGGGATAATATAGATGAAAGAATCAAAATTAAGGTATTAGAAATGAAATCATTGCAATTACACATTATTTCATCAGAATTTCCTTAAATTATTTGTAAAAGATCTGGCTGACATGATGCTCACTGTACAACAGGTTGTAGATTTTTCTCTCAATGAGGTAGGAAGTGAAGTATTTAAGAGTCAAGAGGGCCGGCCCTGTGGCTTGGTGGTTAACTGCGCGCGCTGCAATGCTGGCGGCCCGGGTTTGGATCCCGGGTGTGCATCGAGGCACCACTTCTCCGTCCATCCTGAGGCCGAGTCCCACATACAGCAACTAGAAGGATGTGCAGCTATGACATACAACTATCTGCTGGGGCTTTGGGGGGAAAAAATAAAATAAATAAAATCTTTAAAAAAAAAAAAAAAATAAGAGTCAAGACTTAGGAGCCAATGCCACTTGGTTTGAATCTTGGATCTGCCACTTACCACCTATGGCTTGAACAAGTAACATAACCTCTTTCTATGCCTCAGTTTCTACAGCAGTAGAATAGGGATAATAAGAAATACACACCTAATGGAGTTGTTGTAAGGATTTAGTGAATTAATAAACATGAAGCAACCGGAACATGCATGAGATGTACTAAGCATTCAATTTATAGTAGATGTTACCAGTATTGCCCTTATAATTTATGTATGTTGACTTATTTGTGGTCATATTACAATTTACTAAGGAATGGTCTTCTTTAAACCCACTTTTTAGAGGATCTGAAAGCCAAGTTTTAGTCCAACTTAAAATCTACTCTCTTAATAGAATAATTTTTAAAAAGAAGAAAGTATTCATGAGGACTTGAAAACACAAACTTACTCATGTTATAATCTGACAACACACTCACACACACACACAAAGGCACAGAACAGTAACACCTCATAGCCCAATGCCAGAAGTTCCCCCACAGGGGATTTGCCATAAAGGAAGCTAAATGTGACCCAGTATTCTAGTGAGAAATGTTACCATTCAGAGCAGAATAACCTGAGAACAAAATAATGCAGAAAGCAGCCCTGAGGTTCCTTTGTCTTTCCTCGGGTAAAATCAATTCTGTTATTATCCACAGTTGGGTATAGAATGGCATACGAACAGCATGGCTTCAGCCAACAAAGCGTCTCAGAGAGTGGGCTGCGTGGGTAATATTCCACACCCTGATTACTCAGCATTGTCAAGAGAGAAAAGGAGAAATCCATCTTAGGCAGGAAAATGTATTCTAAGAAACTAATAAGACACTGGAAAAGACAAGAGGGAAGAAAAATCAGGGCAAATTTATACAGAATCAAGTTGATAGGCTGCCCCCATCCTCAGACATAGAGGCCAAAGTGATGGGCAATACTGCCAGGCCTAATATCTTCCTCTCTGCTCTTTGACAGGGGGATTGTTTAGCCATATTTCCTACGTGTGGGAAGGAAATGGACCACGTACATGATGCTGCACAGCAGAGTGAAATAGAAAAAGCTTCTCAAAGAAAGTCAGAAGACTGGTGGATGTGGCATTGTGGAACCCATAAAATAGACCAACAATGATTGAAAGCAAGAAAATGACTTAATCTTTCCTAAAACTACAAGAATTAGGCAATTGAGCTAACTAATAGGATATGAGAGGTGTAAATAAGTTTTTTTTTTTATTAACAAAGGGAATGAGGAGACAAATTTCAGCCCAAATGAAAGAAGGTAAATGATTCCTCCCCAAAGGCAGAACCAAGATTTGTCAAATGAGCTTCCTCCTAAAAGAGATAGAAATAAAATATAGGAAGCAAGATGACATAATGTGCTGTCGCCTAAATGTAGGCAGTGATGGTATCCTATTCTACAGACCAAGCTGTGAGTAACTGAATGCAAGATAAAGCAAAAATATAGAAAAGGCCACTCAGTAACAGAAGCATAAAAATGCAGTGTGTGTGACTGTACTGAGAAAGATACAGCTCTGTAGAACTGATTAATAAGGAGAGCGGTGAACAGAACAGAGTGGATTTGCAGAGATTAGGGTGTAGCAAGCTCTGTCCAGAAGACTGTATAAAGTTTGTATTGGCCTTGAATCTGAAATAAGGTAAAAAACCTACCTCCCACCATGAAATACCCACTGTGATCTTTCAGTATATTTTAGTCAAGCAACTTATCTTTTCCCGTAAGCCATTTAAAAAATAAAATTTACAATAATATTTGTATTCTCCTATGGAAATCATTCCCTATGGCATCTCTCCTTTCTGTTGGAGATGGGAGGAGGGAACACATGGTACTATATTTTTGATGTTATAGCATGACAGAGACAGACCTCAAAAAAAAAAAAAAAAAAACTAAGCAATTTTATCCACAACAGCTGAGCTCTGAGAAAACACAGAGCTTGATAAAGCCTAAAGGTCAGGTTCCAAGGTGAACAAGAACATGAGTCAGAAATATGAGATCGGGCGTCTGTAGTTCCAAACTCGAAGAACTCCATACCAGAGCCATTCCATTGTGAAGGGCGTTGTCACTTCCTCCGGGTCCCAGGCAACAGAAGGTAATATTTTGAAGGAATAAAGGAAAAAAAAATTCAGCTGATAAGCGCCCAGGAATCCGAAGCCAACGATAATGTTTAAGAAACATAGAAGTACAGACAACAATTGATAATTGCCTTGGCTTTGGCAGGCAGAAAGCACCTCGGTCTGGGGACCTCTCTCAGATAATCACAAGCTAAGACTAGGGACCATCATTAAACAGGCAGTTAAGTGTGTGGTCCTTCAAGGCTCCAAGAGCTTCTCAGCCGAGGTCCTGTGGTCCCTCTTTTGTTTAAATCTGAGAGTTCTGAAGCCACTTCTGCTGTCAGTGCTCTCGTTTGTTCTGTGGGGGCTTGGGAGATCATGACATCAGATGAGGTGTTTGTGTCTCTAGTGAGGAACAGGAGGGGAAAAATCCTTCTTTGACCTTACCAAGGTAGACATGTATGCCACAGATTCAAAAGCAGAAGGTACAGGGTGAGAGAGAAGCCAGAGGACTCTTGCAGCTGCATTCACAGATCACTCTCACTGGATGCTCCTGGGAGTAATGATGACTAATTAGGTGGGCAAGACAGAAAAATAAATAAATAGACAGAGGAGCGGGTATTTTTAGGAAGGCAAATGCAACTGAGAGTCAGGAAACCTTGGCCAAGAACAGTTTTCAAAACTTTCACTTGTTGCAAGAGGGGAGAAGGGAAGATTCCCAAGCAATAGGCATTTCAGAATCAGCCAAGAAGTGAAGGGAGTTGCTGTGGCTTTGGGGGAAAGCGCTATGTACCTCAGGGAGCCCTGGGCTCTGTCTGCTTCTCTCTTTCATTTTGACTTCTTTGGTGAGCTTTTCCCTGTGGTTTTTAGGGAAATTAAAAAAGAAGAAGAAGAAAAATACATATATATACTCACATGCACACACGTGCGTGTGTTTATTATATTCTTTTCTATAAATGGAAATAAAGACAAAAGAAGAAAAGTCTAATTTGCAGTTCAGTTTTCCGGCCTCAGTTGTGGCTCACCAATGAATCTTCTTATATACAAAGCTGACTGGAGGGAGGGGTGGGATTGAATAACAAATTTATGTGATACAATCACATCATTTACAATCACATAATGGACCATATCCCAATTTTCAAAAGGCATAAATTATCCTCATTAATACGATAAGTGCAGCAGTCAAATCAGCACTGTGATTTTATCAGGGTTTTTGACTGTACATGAATTAGAATGTAAAATGCATACAGAATTTTTAATGGGAAGGCTTTAACATTCACTGAATGTATTTCTTACTGTCATTTGCATCACATTAAAGTGAAATTCTACATAAAAGGATAAAGAGAATATGTCCTAAATTACAGTTTTTTCATAGTTGTCATGTCCACACATAGGAAAATCTGACTCATAAGCTTGAACATGATCCTAAATCTGAAAAGGCTGCACCAGTTCCCTATTTGTTTGTGGGTTTCATGCGACTGTCAGGACTGGGTAGAGCTCAGTAAGGTCAGATTGTCAGGACAAAGCTAATAAAGATCGTGGCGGGGTGGGGGTGTGGTGGACGATTATACTCACTGTCTCTGCTCTAGGATGTTCTTAAATACTGTGACGGCATTTTTCATTCCATACCAGACTACTAAAAAGTCACTTTATGTCCCTTAAAGGTATTTTGTCACTCCTTTGGAAAGCTCCTATCTTCAATCTAGTTCACTTCAACAGAGTTTATGGACATAGATGTAACTTTGTATAAATCCACTTCTGTATATTCCCCCACAAAAGGGTGTGTATACATTGCTATGTACACAGGATATATAGTAAGCACTTGTTTCATATCACACCCGTCTGCGTCTACTTGTATGTTGAAATATTATCCATATGTCAGAAGTTAGTCTCAAGGTGATGGCAATTGGGAAAGTGTGTTTCGCGGCTTCTATACACTGAGGCAAAAAAGCAACCTGTCATTTCTTTATTCAGACTCTAAAATGATGGCAGCGCTATGTCATTCAGAGTATGAATTCCCACGCATGGACCAGGCAATGATTGTACATAGCACTTGAAGCAGGATCCTGGGAATCTGAGAGAGAGTGTTTTGCATCCTAGAAGAGGCCGAGATGTCATCTGCCAAGCTAACACAATAGACTGGGAATGGCGTATATCTGCTGCATACATATTATCTGTCCACTGGCTAGCACGCCTGCTTCATGCGTGGGAATTCACACTCTGAATACCATAGCTCTGTTACCATTTTAGAGTCTGAATAAAGAGAGTATGCTACCATTTACCCAATAGAAAGACATGCATGGAACTTGGGGTGAAATGGTTTGAATTCACAACAAATCCTATGAATGTATTTTGCTCCTAGAAAAAACAAATCGTGTATGTACAGGGAACAGGTCCACATGGAATGAATGGCTTTTAGAATAGCCAGTTTATCTACTTTAATAGTTTTATCTTTAATAATTTGCTTGATCATTTTATCTTTGATGACAATCAAAGACTACATAAACTAGTGTTTGGCATCCATGGTCACATATTGCTGTCTATTCTGGTTCATCTCCCTTGAATATACTTAGATTATATATATCTCATACCATTGTTAGGAAAACGCACCAATGTCCTTCCACATCTAGAAAACAGTTTTAGAAACATGTTTAATGGCCACAGATTTTATCCCTAGGCCTTTTCTTTTATTTCTTTCTCTTTCTTTCCTTCTTTCTTCCTTCCTTCCTTCTTTCCTTCATATTCTTTGTAGTGTCATAGAAATTGGAATTTGGGCCACAAAAGAAGATATATTCAGCTATCTGGTCCATTTTCAGCCCAGATAAAACCATTCTCTTTAATACGTAAAATACTTCAAATGACAGGAACCCTGTGGAGAAACCGTTTATCTATTGATGGATCTTAAAATTAGCAGAAATTTCCTGATAATAATATTACTCAATGCAATGATTTCTGTCCCAAAATGTATGCATATTACCGCTGTAGACTTCATAATTCTTTCAGTGAGCAGTTCACCTGTTGGAATCCTAGGCCTAGCTGTTCACCGGTTGGGAAAGCACTAACAAGCCTCTGACCCTCTCTGAGGAACAGTTTGCTCATTTATAAAGTGGGAATAATAATATTTAATTTATTGACTTACTAGACTATGAAATAGGATAATGCACATCAAGTATATAGAGTAGTTCCTGGCACAATGTGAACAGTTCATACAAGTTTGATCCATCCTGCAAGATGTTTTACTTTGTTTTTGCAAAAGCTAAAAGGGTCTACATCTTATTTAAGAATCAAATTAGACGCTATGAAACTTGATTTCCATACATGATTAGACTGCATAAACCCAGCTAAGTGAATTTCTCCTTTTCTCCTCCAAAATATTGGGATAAATATCTTTAACTTTTCTTCTAATCCTTGCTGACTCCCAGGACATATCACTAAAACTCAGAAATTAAGAAAACTGTATTAGAGGAAAGAGAGACCACATTCCTTTTTTATTATTTAATTTTGTTTAATAAAAAATGTACACATTTAAGGTGTACAATATGATGGTTTGATATGTGATGAGAGCATCTGAAATCTACTCTCTTAATGTATTTCCAGCATTCGATAGCTTATTATTAATTATAGTCACTATGCTGTACATTAGATACTATGTTCTTTATTGCTTATCAGGAATCAGGAAGCAAAATTTATTTAAAAATCTTCTTTCACATGCTTTTTTTTTCATAATTTAATCAGGAACCTGGTTAAAAGTTGATCATTTCAGCGAGTATTTCTTTGACTTAAAAAAAAGGAAGGCATGAAGTTTTCTGGTTCTAACTTGCCTCTTAATTCAACCCTAGCATAGTACAAGTACATTTTCCCCTAATTATACAGAGAAAGGATGTATTCTTTCTGTGACAATATGCCTGCTTAAATAATAGCAAAATGGATTAATATTTCCTCAAAATTCCATATTTGTTGTGTAACACTAGGTACATCTAAGGCACTACCTTCCACCTACAGAAGAAACCAGCAATCTATCTCAATGGAGTCAAACGTATGCCACTATTTTTTCCTTCCTTTTAAATGCGTGCTGTGGCCTTATTACCCATGCTTCATTGTTTTCACATTTTCCTCTCATGAGAATGCTTCTAGTATTTTACTGTGTATGGATGTGTTAAACTTACTGCAAATAATTTTTTAAACTGCTTGAACTTTTTACTTTACGTTCTCTTTCTTTCTCTCCTGCCAGCCCGTATGTAGGTATAACATTAGTCTTCAAATAAACATACAGGTCAGATCATTTATTAGGTTACTGCATTACAACATCAATGATTTTGTGTCTCAAAAATGCCTGATTCCATTTAAATCATTGAGGCTTAATAGTCCAACATATGCTACTCATCATTGTTTCATCTCTTGTTTTATTGAAAAGAAATTGCTAATTTGTAATATTTGTAATATTTCTATCTAAATCTGCTAAACAAGATGTCATTAATATCACTTTCACCTTTCTCTGAGGCTTTGTCTACAAAAAGATGGGACAGGGAGACTGATCTCAATCAGTTATGCAACTAATTTAACTGAACTTGGATTTGCATTTCCTCCTTATAATTCAATTGTTCAAGTTCAAACTTTTCCCAGTAAAATTTATTTATATAAGTAGACAAAGTCATAGTTTTGATCTGAGCAGAAATGAGGACTTAGAGATTTCTATTAAACAAAACTATACAGTCACTTCATTCATGCATAGCTTTATTTCAGTTTCATTGTTTATATAACATACTTGTATAATGATAAATAATTTGGGTCCTCATTGGGCTTCTCTTCTCTCAAAACTTTGATTTCTCTGACTATGCTTTTTTTAAAAATCTTCTGAACATACTCTTGACTCTATAAATACATCTAGCCAGCTTTCTTTTCCAGGTGATAGACATTTTCTTTTTTATTCTCTCAACCTACCAATCTATTAATCTTGATCAATTTCCCCTGGTTTACTCTAATGCCTCAGTTGCCCTCTGAGAAACTATTCTTCAATAGAAGACGTTCTATCTCATACATTGTACTGTGGTTGTCTTTCTTCCTTTACACATCTGGTCTACTCTCTTCCTCCATCCTTTGATATGACTATCATATGTATTATGATAGTAATTGGGCCCATCTATAATATGTCCATCAAAGACCGGGGCGCTAATAACGATTGTTTATTTTTAGTTGTTTCCGGTGGGAGGGGTGAATATGGTCCTTGTTATTCCACCTTGGTACTGTCTCCTTTAAATTCCCTCAAGCAAGGACTTAAGAGGCAGAAGAATATTTGCCTTCTCTTTTTGTTTCCTAGAAATTTGTTTTACAAATGCAGTTGGGCATTTGTGTCCTGAAGTAGAAGGTCTCTGGAGTCTGTTGTAATGTCTAGTTTTGACTCAGGATTCTGCAATTTATCGGCTATGTGACTTTGGATAAGTTACTTAGCTTCTCCAAGCCTCAAGTCCTCTTCAGAGGGCAAATGTCCTCTGAAGATTTATGAGGAAAGGTAGATTGTGGCTTATCCCACACCAGAAGACTGGACACAGAACTCTCCCTCACCCAGTGCATTCTGGAAGTGCTTTGGGATACCCCAAAAGAGCAGGAGGCAGGGAGGCAGGCTGTATTCATTACATTCATACAACAGTTTTCCTTCAAACAGCTCACATAATGTTTGCAGATGCTTCAATCAGAAAGATTTGACAGAACCATTTACAGATTTTACATTCTCTCCACGCCCCACACTCCATTCTACAGATGTGGAAATTTCCCAAAAGCATCAAAGAACAGAACTTAAGCAAAACCTCAAGTTTTCCTATTGCTCCACCACTTCTGTCTTTCTAAACTCTGCTGAAACCCTGCAACAATAAACTTCTCCAGCCTGCTTATTCTGTTGATCAATCCCAATTTCCAAATATGTAAAAGGCCAGGGAAGTCCTCTTCTGAATTCTCAGCTTCCAAGGTCATGAAACTGTCCTTCTGCTTATTGTAAGTAGATTTGTGGTTTACTCAATTCCATATCCAACAATCTATTTCATAGTTAAGGTATATGATGAGGTATAATACCTTGAATGTATTTATGTGAAAGTGTAGTGTTTTCTTTCTTACTCTCCCACAAGAGGATATACAGAAGACAACTGTTGTCGTGACTTATTTTTATTCCTCCTGCCTACATCCAAAGAATTTCCCAACTAGTCAAGTTGAAGCATATACGTCCTCGCAAAATTGCTACATATTACCTTCTTCATCCCAGTCAATTCCTCTTTTATTCCAGGCACCAGTGCATTGACACTGACACATTGATGTTCTTCTTGTGAGAATTAGCCTATCACATTCATTTACATCCACTTAATTGCTGCTGCTATTGTTTAGTCCGTTAACCTCCAGCTAGGGTGCAATTCACATGAACGCTGGGGAAGCACAACCATTCGATTAGTTTTGCAAAGCAGATTAAAATCTTCTGGCTAATTGGAGACTGTCCATACTGCTGCCTTCTCTCCAGCTCTAGGTTGAACAAATGTCATGTCTTCAAGGGAAGGCTCTTAGTTGGAATATGGAAGCCTTGACCAGACCCAATAGCATTTTCTGAGCATGTCTGTGTACACGACGCTGTGCTGGGCCCTATGCCAGCAATTATCACCAATCTGGTCTCTCCCTGCAACCTGCAACTAGTCTTTTGATTGGCAGCTTGCCTTCTTCCTTTTCATAAGGAGCACACGCACACTGGAGAAACTCCAACTTGGTGTGTGGTGAAATCATTAGTATCCCAAATTGGTAGGAATTTCATTTTGAAACGCAAGCACTAAGAAAAATCCTTATGAAACAGAATGTCTAGTTTGGGGGAAAATGAGAATTAAGAATATGATAGTCTCACTTGATCCAAAGCATAATGCCATGTTTGACATAGCTATTCTATTTAGAGCATATCATTGATATGATGGCAAGCACACCTTGGTAACTAAGCTATTGCATGGTTGTAGGCAATGAAGTCCCAAAGCTTTCCTTGGTAACGTGTCATCACCACGTATACGTTAATTATGTTGTATCTAAAGAAGATCGGAAGCTTCCATATCCACTCCAGGAATTCTAAGAAATCACAGTAGGTCAAATTTCTTCAATTAATCTAGAAATGCCTGTCCCAATGTTGTTTCAGTCTACATTTCCAGCACATTTTCTGAATGTATCCTAAAATCCAGCCACTAAAACTGGTAACCTTTTCTCGAATGCATTATCTTTTTTATGGCCTCGTGTCTTTAAGTTGCTATTCCGGCTATCCAGGGTTTGTTATAGGAATTATGGACACATATAGGAAGAAGTACTTATGTTGACCTGAAGAGTCAACATAGGAAAAGATCTAAGAACATGCCAGGTGCTTTACATCAATTACATAACCTAATCATCCCAACAGCCATGTGGGAATGGTCCTCTTATCCCTGTTTACTGATAGACTAAGGCTCTGAAAGCTTCAGTGACCTGTGTGAAGTGACAGAGTCAGTAAGTAACAAAGCATTGAACTGAAATCCAGTTCTATGTGACTCCAAACCTACTTCTCTCCTACTACAACAGGGAGGTGTTCCCTGAGAAGAGAGAAATATTGAGCTGCAACTTGAAGAAGGTGTAAGTGCTCACACGGTAGAAAATGAGGAAGTCAACATTTCTGGGGAGGAACACTCCCTGTCTCACCAGATGTGGGTGGTGGGAATAATATCAAAGGTAACAACAGCACAGGGAGGTTGATAGAGGAGGATGAGGGAAAAGAGGGCCAGAAAGTGTTAAGACCTCGTGATGTCTCTGAGGGGCAAATCAAAAACTGGCACCTATGTACCAGCTGGAGAATTTCAAACAGCTTGTGGAGAAGATAAGGGAGACACTAAGACTGACTAGGGATTTAGGGATTTTAGGACTTAAAACATACTGCTGACTAACTCCTCTGAAGGTGCTAAAGAGGAAAGCATTTCACTATATTGTCTGTGAAGGCTTCAGAAGTGGTAATTACACAGCAGATCATAAAGTAGATACCTTAGGACAAAAGGATTTGGCTGATTCATCACTGTTTTGTCCCTCTGACCTCTGTTTTATCTTTCTACTGTACACGAAGGAGATAAGCAAGAGAGAGAAGGAAAAACTTATTTGGGATAAAGTCACAAAGTAAGGATTACCTCTAACATTTGAAGGGCCTGGAGGAAGAAGACAAAGTGAGGCTCACATTCTAAACATCAAAATATCTTAACATTACAAATCAAGCTAGCAAACTATTGACTAAAATAGGTTCTAGCCTCCTATCTTAATTAATATGCTGCAATGACTACCTGGAAGTCCACGTGTCAGTTTAGAATCTCTGGGCTCCTTGGAGTTCTACACTGGAATTGGCAGAAGAGGGCAACCTTACCCTAACCCCTGACCCACCTCCTGTTCTTCTTATCTCTGTACTGTGAGGGTCCTCACGTGTGTGGACACGTCTTCCTTATTTCCATGCCCAGTCCACACCCCGCTCTCAGGGGTGCAGAGGCCACGGGTAAAGTCCCCATCTAAGAGAATGGACCAAGGGAAAAGGCCTGCGTAGGCCCTAGAAGTGTGTTTGGGGCCATTTGGGCAGGAATTTGGGAGTCTAGTACATCCAGAGCATGGCCTAGAAGAGGGCAGGTATTCAGGATCCAGTTGGGAAAGTCCCTTGGTACTTTGGACACCTGATCCTTAAGGAGGACTAAAAAGGGCCAGAGAATGAACAAAATGGGCCCAGCAAAGCACGGGGCTGAAGACAGTGGCAGCTTTTGCCTGGGTCTAAAAATAGTACTGCACAGAGAAGTATAATAAATGCCTTCCTCCAGCCCATATACCCTGTTTTGGAACCAAAGTTCCTCTTTGGTGCTTTACTAGGCCCATAGCATTACACAGCTTTAGGTGGCCCCATTCGTGTCAGAGCACATAGCAGCCCCACATTAAGCGTAGTCAGGTTTTCAATAAGAGTCCTTAAAAAGTGATTGTGGTTTTTAATGCTAATCTTTTAAATTTTCAAGCAGCTAAAGATGTTTCAAACTCTCACGCAGTCCACATTGTCTGCACCTACCAGCACATACATGAAGATTCAAATTGTCATAAAACAGAAAAATTTTTGAGACTTCATTTAATTTCTCCATTGCCAACACACATACACACACATATAGAGTTTAACTAGCTCTTCAATATTGTACTAATTAAAAGTTGAATTCACCAGCAAATTGAACCTAAGAAGCTAGTTCTCTGCCTTAGCCTATTCATCTGGCTATAGAGCTTGCTCAATCAGAAAACTCTCAATCAATTCAAAATGGAGAGCTTCCCTCTGCAAACTCACTCTACAAATTGCATTAGGCTCCACATCACATCTACCCTTCTTCAGCCGTAGTGGATAGAACAAGTTTCTCTGAGAGGATCATTTCTGTTGACCGAACTTTAAGTTCTTTTCCCAGATCCCTAACATGATTTGACTGAATTTCTTGAAGCTTTTGTGTGTAAAGGTTGCAGAATGTCAATTCTCTAGTGATGGGATTTGGAAAAGGGAATGAAACCCAGAGCCTTTATTCAGAGTGTGTGAAGAACCACCTCTATTACTAAGTATTTCATACAACGGTATTATAGCTATTTGCCATGTTCCTTTTACTCAAGGGTTTGACACAATTTCTCATTGTTCTGAGAGCTGCTCCTAAAATTATATCAATAACAATCAGTAGTATTTATTGAGAGCCTATGATGTTCCAGACATTGTGCTTGGTATTTTTCATGAGTTCTCGTCTAACCTTATATCAATCTTATGAAATGGCTGTTGTTGTTATTAGTATTATTATTTTATTATTATTGTTACTCCTGCTGTTCTTATTATTGATATTATTATTATAAAGATGTAAAAACTGAGGCTTGGAGAAGCTAAGTAACTTATCCAAAGTCACATAGCCAATAAGTTGCAGAATCCTGAGTCAAAACTAGACATTATGAAAGACTCCAGAGACCTTCTACTTCAGGACACAAATGCCCAACTGCATTTGTAAAGCAAATTTCTAGGAGACACAAAGAGGAGGCAAATATTCTTCTGCCTGTTAAGTCCTTGCTGGAAGGAATTTAAAGAAGGAGACAGTACCAAGGTGGAATAACAAGGACCATATTTACCCTACCTGGAACAACCAAAAATAAGGAAGAATTTATGAAAAAAATATATATAGTGTTCAAGACCTTGGACATTAAGCAACTAAAGTGAATGATGTCTGAGAGATGGAAAACAAATGAGATGAGCCCTAAGATTGCCCCACTTTACCCACCTTGAGAAAGCTCATGGGCCTCAATGCAGAGGGGAAATCATTCTACTTCTGGCTATTTACTCAAGAAAAATAAAAGTGTATGTCCATACAAATACTTACACGTGATGTGTATAGCAACAGCTGTATTTGTAATAGCTGAAAACTGGAACAACATAAATGGGTAAATAAAATGTGGTCTACCTATACAATGGAATAGTACTCAGTAATAAAAAGGAACAACTATTGATATATGCAACAAATAGATAAATCTCAAAACAATTATACTGAATTAAAGAAACTAGGCAAAAAAAGAGAACATACTATATGATTTCAATTTATATAAAAAGCAAATGAATCTAAAGTGACAGAAAGCAGATCGGTGGTTGCTTGAGTGCAGGAAAAAAGGAGTACAAAGGGACACAAGGAGACTTTGGGGGTGATGGATGTGTCCACTATCTTGACTACGCTGATGCTTTCATAGGTGCATATATGTGTCAAAACTTAGATTTTACGCTTTAAATATGTGCAGTTTATTGGATATCAAGTATGCCTCAATAAAGCTGTTAAAAAAAACCAGAATAGTTTAAATTAACAAGATGAAAGTTTCCATCTTGTTTGTATATTTGTTTTGGTTTCTTATCATAGAATATAAGCTTCATAAGAGCAGAGTTATAGTTTACCTTGCTCATATTGAATCTCTACTGCCTAAAATTAGGTGTTTCAGTGACTACTTCTGAGTAACAAATTACCCCCAAATGTAGCGGCATAAAATGGCCATTTGTCATACTCATGGATTCTGTGTATCGGGAATCAGGGCAGAGTGAAGATGGCTTCTCTCTGCTCTATGATGTTTGGGGCCCCCACAAAATTGCTGGGAACTGAAAGCATTGGGTCTCATTTTAATTATCATGTAGTCCTTTCATGTGGTGTCTCCAGCACGGAGGTGCCAGGGCAGCCAGACTCCTTACATGTCAGTTGTGGGCTCTCAAGGTCTGGCTCCCAAGAGAGAGATCCAAGAACAAGCTGTGTCACCTTTTTATGACCTAGCTCCAGAAGTCACAAAGGGTTACTTCCATCACACATTATTTTCAGTTGAAGTAGTTTTAAAGATCTGCCCAGGTTGAAGGTGAGAGAACAGAGACCCCACTTCTCAGAAGGGAAATTCCCAACATATTTGGTAACATTTTTAAGGAGAGCATGTGGGATGGAATATAGTTCAGCCACCTTTGAAAAATTCAGTCTACTACAGTGTTTGTGTCATATAAATGAATATATGAACAGGAGTTAGCCATTTCAACTTTGTTTGCAGTCTTACATGCTACCTAAAATTAAATTCAGACATTCATTCTACAGACAGTTAGAATGCATCTATTTATAGAATGTGGATTCAAAGAAGAATGTTATAACCTATACCCTGGATGAAAAAGCTTATATTTTAATAAGATAAATATAAGAGAAAAGATGAAGGGAAAAATAGGAGTAATGGCAACTTGTCCTAGATGGCTTAAATCTTGGGGAAGGTATTTAGTGCTATCAGAGTTTTAAGAAGGCAAAGACTGTTATCAGTTGAAGAAATCAGTAAATCCTACATGAGATGTGTGGTATTAGAACTCGGACTTGAAAGATTCATAAGATTTCTACAGAAGATGCTGGGAGACAGGTGTTGAAAGTGAGGAAGGAAATAAGCAGAAAAGTTTAATTCAAGAAATTGTTCAAACCTAGTGCATTACCCGAAACTCCAAGAATCCCTTTAGAGTGACAAATTCTACACCCCACTTCCAAATGTTCCAATTTAGTAAATGCACTCCCCTCAGGAAATTTTGATGATCAATCAGATTTTAGAACCCCTGAACTATAGGGTTTACATAAATGGGAGTAAAGACACCTAAAATAAAAGGATGGGACCAAATCCTAGGGGACTTGGAAGATGAATCAATTTGTCTGCAATAGAATCTGGTGATTATTTCACTTATACTAATTAATTTGTCACAGAACCACACTTTCCAGCTAAACCCTGCACAGTGGTGACAAATCAGATCATGAATCAGTAAATGATAAATGATAAACACTAGTAGCACAATTACTTGATGATGCATAGACAAGCCTACAATGTAACTTTAAATTATAATGCTTTAAACATGGAATTTTAGAGCCAATAGAAAGCTTAGTAGTCCTTAAAGTCATTTACTTAAGGTCACAGACCTATTTATTTCTTCCATTAAAGTATGTATGAAGTTACTGACAGGCCTCCTCATATTCTATGTGGAGGAGACTGTGAAAGCTGGTTTCACAAGGACAGTTTTATTGCAGAAATACTTTGGGATATGGAATGAAAGGTGCCTTATACACATAAGCTATTATGCCTATCACATTGTTGTCATATTATTTATAAAACAGGCTCTTTGTAACACTTTTGTGCACTGGTAGATTTTGGTAGTTCTATGGTTTCCATTAATATATGATTTATTGTGTCAACTAATCCTGAAAAAAATCCACAGTAAATAAGCAGATAAATTGATGTTTGTCCAGCAAGATGGGACGGTACGAAATCTATGTTCATTTGCAGAAAACGAAAGCTATATGAGAAATACATTCATGATTTGCCAGTTTTGAATAGCTAAATCTGTTTTTTGCCAAAATTTCTCATTTCTAATTAGGATTGAAGGTAATATTTCTCTCTCTCTCTCTCTCTCTCTCTCTCTCTCTCTCTCTCACAATGGCATCTATGGGTCTCTTTTGATAATGAATACGCCAAGGGGACCCAGAGTTAAGTCTAGGCCTCAGAACTAGGAACATTTCCATCAAAGATGGTTTGTTAATAATAAAGTAAGGAGGGAAAAAAGCTATTTGCTTCTTTTGTGGCTCTGACCCTCCCTTGGTCCTGCCAGGCCTGCCTGAGCATCAGCAGAGTTCAGTGGTAATTAAAGCAACAGTGTTGTGAAAAAAGTGTGAATTACTTTTACGGGAAGACTTGGATGTTGCTAGTGACTGACAAAGCACAGCGGGGGGCTCTGCTGGATATTAAAGAGTGATGGTAGTCCCTGTCTTGTAAGGTGGCTTTTCAGCACAATACAAAATTGTGACTTTTCACAAGTTGATATCTCTGGAACCATTCGAGTTATCAGCTTAAAATTTAGACTTTTTTTTCCTTTGGCAAGGTTGTAGAGCAAAACTGTGTCACATTTCATGAAATGTGGTATGGTAGTTGAAATGATGGAGAGCTAAAGTATATTTTCTTTCTTTTCTTCCCCTGGATTTTTGACTCTGTTATGGAATTATTTCAACCTTGAAGATTGTTGAAAATGGTGAGGAAAAAGCTGTAAAGGATCATATGTTCAACCCTCTCTTGGCAAGTTATTTCAGTGTCAACTATCTAAGCTTTCTGTTTCTGTCATCTTTTAAAGAAGAAAGAAGTACAGACCAGCACTCTGTTGACAATGCCAAGGAATGCCAACTCTGCACTCTCAACACTGGAGTATAAATATCTGCACGGATGGTGAGCTCATTCCACCAGACACAGCCAGGAAAAGTTCTGATCTTGCTCTTTATCACTGCAAATCTTGTTAAGCCACCTCCCACACAGGTATGATATAATGTTGATTCTGCTCCTTATCCAGTGAGAAAAAAATGTCTTTAGCCAAATCCAATAAACCACCTTCTGTAGATGTGAAGCATGAGAATAAAATAGCTCAATGGGCTATTAATCACTTTTCATTTTATAAACTAACAGACACTATTGATATTCCTGAATCAGGTTCCCAAAGCACATGTGGAATTCTATGTAATGGCATCACCAACAGTCTGGGGCAGCCTGCCTTGGTACAACACAGGATACAATGCAACTGAAAGGCAGTGGGAAATATGCATGTAATGTAAGCCTGTATTAGTTATATATTTCTGATATAAATAAGGAATAATATACTGGGTAATATGCACATGCTCTTTATTGTTTATCACTTTCTTCCTCAAGTAAATGGATTGTGATGATGAGAGAAAGTCCTGCTCTTGGTGTATTTTCGGTAACCCTGGCCACATCTGATAGCAGTGGGACACTTTGGGGATCAACGACAGCAGATCAGAAAGCAGTAGAGAATGGCGGATAACAGCAAAGCCATCCGAGTCCTCATGTCTTCACTTACAGACCGTGCAACCCCAATTTCCTCACGTGGAAAAAGGGTGTAATAACCATTGCCACCTTACTTTGAAGATTAAGTGAGGTAAGCTATAAAAATTATTTAGCAAAATGCCATAGGCATGGCATATAGGAAGCAATTGATAAAAGCTGTTACTATCATCATCATCACCAAACTCGGCACTATTATGAAGCAAGGTGAATATGGGAATTCCCTTTGCTTTTAGATATACTGACTTTGTTTGATTTGCCAAGCAGTGGGGTAATATTTTTAAAGTAGTGCGAGGTTACAAAATGGCATTTAGGGGATGAGGCTGTGACATGCCAGACAATAGACTGTTTAAATAGACAACAATGATATAAACAGAATAACTGGGGTGCTCCAAATGACATTCTTTCACCCCACTAGTGCAAAGTTTAATTAGTATGTAAATAGCATACTCATTTACAATTGACATAATGCCACCTCTTTCCATGCCAAGCTGTCAGGGCCTATGAAACTGCAAAATTCCTGACACTAAACATTTGTTGTAAACTGATCCTTCCAAAAGTAACTTAACTAAAGCTGAAAAGGCAGGAAAGGTGATAATTGCTTTTTTTTTTTTTTTAAAAAAGCCACTCCTCTATTCTTTCTTTCAGAGAAAAGCGTCCAAACTGCTTTTGGGGAGAGAGTCACCACATTATATTGGGCTGAGGGTAAATTCTGTAAAAGAAAAAAAACACATGAACCACCAACCCCAGAGTGATGAAAAGCAAAACGAGTAAGGAAAAAAATACCCTCAATTGACACAGCTATTTTCATCACATCAAATCAGCCATCTGTTCTTGACATAGTTTATTATCATTAGGAAGATTTTCTCAATTCAGACATGGTGATGAGGAAAGATGAAGAATTAACCAGATAAATAGCCAATTTGGAAAATTCAGGCTGAGAGTCTTTTCCTCAATTTCCATTCCCTCTTTTCTCCCTGCTCCATCATCATACTCCAATTATTCCAAGAAAAGCTTCAATGACATGATTAGACATGTTTATGGTGTTGTTTTTGTCCTACTTGCATAGGCATAACAAACTAAACACACTAGGTATCAAATGACACAAAGGTGATCGACATTGTACAAAAAACTAATAATTTTCCATTGTTAAAAATGACTGCGTAAACTTAGAATGACAGGTGGCTACAGTTAAGGGTGAGGGAATTAAATTGAAATTAAATTAAATTTTATATTTCTGAATTGAAATATAAAAATTTAAGTATAAAAAAATTTAAGTATAAAAAATGTTTTAAGTATAAAAAAATTTATTTATTAGAAATCCATCAATTTACCTTGGGATAAAAATGTTCAGAGAAGAAAATTTTCTTTGAAATCATCATGGAGTAATTCCAACAGCTCCGTGTGGGATAATCTGGAATGAATAAGTAAATGTTGGAAATTAACAATAAAAAGAAAATATTTAAGTCATATGTTTAATGCTGACTTCAAAAGTGAATTTGTAAAATTCACAAAAGTGAAGTTCATAAATAGAGGGAAAAATAGCTCAAGAAAATGCTTGACAAATATCAACACAACTGCTTTAAAAAACTTAGTCAAGCTGGTTATTTTAGCTACATAATGTCAAAAAAAGCCAAGTCTGACTGATTCTCCCTCTAATAGATCTCAAAATGATCGTGTTAGATTTTTAAGAATCTAATCCACATATTTTGGATTATAATTAAAATCATATCTTTTTGACTAAAAATTTTAAAATGTTAAGGGCAGTAACTATTGAAGTTAAACAATGCCTTCTACCCTAACAGCCAGGTTGTTTTGTGCGGATATATCCTTTCTTTGATAACATTCCTGTGATCTTTTTTTCTTATCTTTTATACCTCATTATCTGACTTGTTACTAACTGCCAAAAAAAATGTTATAACTCCTCATTCTTCATAATCTGTGAGAATCATCATTTTTTTTTTTTTTTTTTTTGGTGAGAAAGATCAGCCCTGAGCTAACGTCCATGCCAATCCTCCTCCTTTTTTGCTGAGGAAGACCGGCCTTGGGCTAACATCTCTGCCCATCTTCCTCCACTTTATATGGGATGCCGCCACAGCATGGCCTGACAAGCAGTGCATCGGTGCGCACCCGGGATCCGAACCCCGGGCCGCCAGCAGCGGAGCGTGCACACTTAATCGCTACACCATGGGGCTGGCCCCTGTGAGAATCATCATTGTTGCTAGACTTTTCTGTGTTAGCATACTCTTTTCTTGTCTATGTCATATGTCTATGTCATAGAATCTTGATTGTTCTCATAACTCTTAGATTGTTCTTGGTTTTCTTTGTTGCTCCAGCAAAGCTAAATACAGACATAATCATTCCAACACAGAATTCATCAGTTCAACAAAATGTCTGTCAAGAACCTACTGTCACCAGGTGCTGTGCTAGGTGCTGAGAATACAGTAGTGAGCCAAGCAGACATTGGTCCTTGCCCACATGGAGCTGAAGTTTCTAGACCAGAGGTCAGCAAACTAAATTCCTCGGACCAAATCCAGCCAGTCACCAGTTTTCATAATAGATCTTTATTGGCACACAGCCATGCCAACTCATTTACATATTGTCTGGCTGCTTTTGCCCTACAATGGCATAGTTAAGTAGTTGCAACAGAGACCTTTGGCCCACAAAGCTCAAAATGTTTACTCTCTGGCCCTTTATAGAAAAAGGGCCTGAGAGAAAATCATCTGACCCTGGTAGACTCCAGATCCATCTTCCACTGTTCCAGCCCTACATTCTTTCTCTTAGAGAGTGCATTTTTGGTCTCTTATGGTTTCAATTACTTCTTCTACAGAAATGACTCCATAACCTCTATCCACAGTCAAGACCTCTCTTTTGAACTTCAATCACATATTTCTAACTGCCTGCTTAGCATCCCCACCCACCTACCCAGCAAATAAACCACCATTATTTCAAGATAGCTAAGATGGACTTCCTCTTTTCCCCAAAGTCGACTGTTTACTATTATCAACCTCCCAATCACTAGGACTTGAAAATTTGGAGTCTCTCATTTTCTTCCAACATCCAAGAAGCAAAAAAATAAGAAAAAACAAACTTACATATTCTTTATATCTGTCAACTAATTTTTCTTTCTATTGCCACCACCAAGCCTAAGACCCCAAAACCTCTTACTTAGAATAATGTAATCATCAAACAATCTCCCCGTAATCAGTCTCTTATGTCTCCAGTGATCTGTCAGTCAGTTTCCTTAATATATCACTTTATTGGGGCCGGCCCCGTGGCTTAGCAGTTAAGTGCGCACACTCCACTACTGGTGGCCCAGGTTGAGATCCCGGGCGCACACTGATGCACTGCTTGTCCCGCCATGCTGAGGCCGTGTCCCACATACAGCAACTAGAAGGATGTGCAACTATGACATACAACTACCTACTGGGGCTTTGGAGAGAAAAAGGGGAAAAAAAAGGAGGAGGATTAGAAATAGACGTTAGCTCAGGGCCGGTCTTCCTCAGCAAAAAAAGAGGAGGATTGGCACGGATGTTAGCTCAGGGCTGATCTTCCCCCCACACACAAAATATATATATATCACTTTATGTATGCCAGTCATCACAATACTCATTAGCTCCCCATTACCAAGTGCAGGGATTCTCAACCTGTGGCTGAGGCTCTCCCTTGTGACGATGCTGCAAAGTGACTTCAAGAGGTCCAAAAATCCCATTGAACACACTAAAAATTGTCTGATGCTGAGTATCCCAAGTTGATGTATCACTATCTCTATTTTTCAAATGTACAAAGATGTTCTTCTGATAACTGAAATGCAGATTTGTTTATTAAAGTTATCAATTTCATCTTAACTTTTTCTCATTCTCCATTTTCCCAAGCAATTGATTCTAAAGATGCAACAACTTTTTTTGTGTATTTTGTAATAAAAGGGTCCCCACTGGCCATTAAATATCTCCTCTAGCCTCAGGGAAGGTCTATTATGGATTCACAGCAGAACTATGGGAGCCAAAGACTTCAGCTTTCAAAAGGGAAACTGAAAAGGTTAAAAATATCTAAATGCAACTCTCTCCTTCTCTCTTTCCTTGCATAAAAACTATGGACTTGGAGGACTTCATGGGGTACTGAAAGGTCTTGGGAAAAGAGAAGGCTGCTCAGGCCTAACTCAGTTCTAGACTTCAAGGGAAAGGAATGCAAGGGTTCTGGATGTTTCCATACTGTCTGGATCTGCTGATCAGAGAGGATGAGCAGAGCAAAATTCTGGACAGAAGCTTTTATAAATGATGTGTATTTGGCAGCTTTGTCCTCTCAGTCATATTTCTTAGAAGCCTAAGGAAGGTGATAGAAAAGTGGACATGAGTACAGATGCAAGGCAGGGGCAGGAAATCACTAAGAAAAAGTCCCCATTCTTAGCCTTGCAGTATCAGTTGCTTTCAGCTTAGCCCTTCTGCCTGGTTCCAGCTTTGTCTCCCACCATCTCCCTATGGACCATCTGATAAGTGGTGGTGGTTCTCCTCCCTGCCTGGCATATTATATCACTGTGACTCTGGCACTCAGTACAGGGTTACCAACCAACAAGCCGAGAGAAGTACAAAATTGCTTGTGTTGCCAATACCCACCAGCTGCAAAGTAATCCCAAAGCTCTACTTTTTGTTTATGTCATGGTGAAAACTCAGGCTGACTTTTGGAAACTATATCTCAGAAATCTCTTTGACATCACAGAACTTAGAGGGAGATAGACTGGTAAAGGGGGACAAGATTTGGAGACAGAATTATCATCTATTAGCTGTGCAATTTTGAGCTAGTTAATTTCTCAAGAATTCAGTCTTCTCTTTGGCAACTTAGAATAATTACTGCTACTTCATTTCAGTTATAATGACTAAAGGCGATGAAGTACTTAAGAGTCCAGCATGATACTTGATACACAGTTGGTAGCCAACAAGTGTTCCTAGAAGAGGGCAGGAGAGATGGGAATTTGGAACTAAAACAAGGCTCATTATACATATTCCACCTGGTTTAGTGTAGTTTTGAACTATGTTTAGCCTGGGATTATATTGCAAGTATATCCATAGTGGGGCAGGTTGCTCTGACCCAGTCAAAGAGAATTCTTGGATGCGAGAGTGATTAATCAGGAGTGAATTAACATTTATTGAGCTCCTATGGCACATCAGCCAGTTTAGTAGGCCTTTTATGTATGTTTTATTTCACATTCACAACTACTCTCTGATATAGATAGTATTATTTCTCATGTTTACGACCTTAAGAAAATTATGGCCAGAACAGGTTTAGTAGATTGCTTGTATCCATACAGATCTTAAATAGCAGAGGGAGGACTTGCAGCCAGGTCTAGGTGATTCTAGAGCATTTCTACTCTTTCTAAATCACCAAGCTATCTCTCCTAAGACGTTTCATGAAGTCATTCATCAATTTTCACGAAGACCACTGGCCAACTTCCTTGTATATCATTATCCCTTTCTACATCTCAATAAATTATTTCACTTCATTAATAGAAAAGGCAGCAAATGTTTAGAAAACTCAAGTCTATATATTTGAAATAATAATTCTTGAAATGTTTAAAAAAACCAGGACCACCCTGAGAAGAAGAGCAATGACACCCTGTTGAGACACTACAGTAGTCACCTAACTTCCTAGATTGAATACAACTTGGCTCATGACGGGATCCAGGACTGCTTATGGCTGGCTTGGTGCCTTTGGCCTGGTTCTTTTGGTCTGTCTGAAAGATAGCTTTGATTTCTGGAAAGTCGAATTTCCTCCCCTTATTTGCTGCAGCAGGGAGTTGGTAGAAACTGTTTACAGGCAGAACTTGCAGGGTGCAGCTCTCAAAACCTGGCTCATATATAAGTACCTAAATAGTAAGTAAAATAAGGATAAAATGATGACATTCTTCAAGAAACAGCTTTAGGTCCTTGAAAATGATTATTTCTGTTTGCCTGCAACTGTAAAAATGAGTTTCAGGTAATAGCTTTTCTTTTATATGGTAAATGATAAATGACCATTTAAACATTGACTCATCCACCAGCAAGATATAAAAAAACATAAAAACTTACTGTGCTAAAAGGGAATTCGAAGACTGAAGTCACCTGATTTTTCAACCCAGTGATTACACCATGGGGACATTCATTTGTCTTTACTTCAACTCTGGAATTGCATAAAATATATTTTGCCAGCCAAGAAAATCAAGCCTTTAGCTCCTACACATTATATTTTTTTCCTCACCCTGGATATATGTTTTTCATCCAAGTTAGTATATCCTCTTAGACTTTGAAAACTGTGATGTCAAGTCAAACTACTCATTAAAGCACCCAAGAAAAGTGGGAATATTCTTCTTTGAAGACTTATTTTGCCAAAAGAACATACAAAAATTTTATTGACTTGTAAGGGTCAGGCCTGTCATAGGCTGGGCTGAGAAATCACAGTCCATACAGAGATCAAATCAGAAGAACCAAAGCAAAAAAAAAAAAGAGACACAGGCTCAGCAAGGGAAAATATTTCTGTAAGCACTTATTATTATTTTATACTCTTTTCAAAAATAATGTCACAAAAATAAATATCTTTACAAAATATACACGTTCAGTTTCCACTTAACCTCAACAACACTAGCAATTTAATGTCTTAGAGTTGAAATGTTTAAGAGAGAGAAAAGGAAAGAGACTGGACATGCAGGAAGGAGAGACAGTAAATAATTTTTCTGGCATCAAGGGAAAAGGGAAATCTGACTTCAAAATTTTCAACAAGTTCTTGTTTGGCAGATCACAAAATTCTCAAAATTCAACCAATGCAGTGCCTTCCTTTCTTAGGTACAAGTGCTATGGGATAAACATTTCGGCTTTAGATAAATGTTACTATCCTTCCCCATCCTCCTACCAGAGCAGGATAAATTCCTTGTCAAATTTCATATTTTCTCCCATTAGTCTATGGTTTTTAAATGGATTTCCAAAGTGCGAAGTGGTATTGGGGAATTAATACCAACTTTTACTTTTCCTCCCTGTTGACTCTATTTCCTAAATAAGAATCAAATATATACCTCTATCTGGGTGTTAAAAGATGGCGGAGCTAACCACCCCCAAAGAAAAACTGCTTATCTTCCCTTTTGGATACATCCTTAACTTTAATCGAACACATTTTTATATATCTATTTGCAAATAAAAAGACTGAAATACATATTAGTTTCCTATTGCTGCTGTAACAAATTACCACAAACTTAGTGGCTTAAAGCAACACAAGTTTATTATCTGACAATTCTGTGGAAGTCTCATGAGGCGAAAATCAAGGTATCAGACTCCCTCCTGGAGGATCCAGAGAAGAATTTGTTTCCTTGCCTTTTCCAGCTTCTAGATGCTGCCCACCTTCCTTGGCTTGTGGCCCCCTTTCCCCAACTTTAAAGCCAGTGAAGACTAGTTGAGACCTTCTCAGATTGCATCACTCTGACCTTCTGCCTCCCTCTTCCATTTTTAAGGACATTTGTGATTACTTTGGGTCTGACCAGATAATCCAGGATAATCTCTCTAATTTAAAGTCGACTGACTAGTAGCAACTCTAATTCTATCTGCAACCTTAATTCCCCTTTGCCATATATCATAACATATTGACAGGTTCTGGGGATAATAAGGATGAGGATATCTTTGGGGGTCCATTATTCTGCTTGCAAAAAATGATATATAATATATAGCTTATATATATGATAGAAATACTGAACTCTAAATAGATTTTTTTTGTTGTGTTAATTTTTAAAAATATATACTTCTAAGTTTAAAAATAAAATGTTATAAAAATACTAGATGGGTTGAAATTATGTTTTTAGAACAACAAGCTTCAAGTTTAGAAAGGTTTGATTTTCTTTTAGAAATATGCAAAAAAAATTTTCCACTTCTCCTTTTGTCTACCGCCTGGTGTTTTCTTCTTATAGTATTATTTTTGCATCATCAAGGTGTACAACATTTAAACTCAGTCCTCAAAACTGAGTTTCCGTAATTAGTTACCTGAAACTTATATTTAAGTAGAGTCAATAGTCACTATCAATCATTTCTCCATTCTTGAGTTATTTTGATTCTTTTCTTTGTTGCCTGGTATTCATGTTCATATATTTCTTTATTTCAAGATGGGCTCACAGATGGGCTACTTCCGAGTCCTGTGTGCTTAAGAATATCTGGTTATGGGTTTTATACCTGAATGATGAGCATCTTGGGTCACACTTTCTTAACAGTAGGACTTTGTAGACACTTTTCTATGGTCTTCTGGAACTGAATATTATTTATAGAAGTCTGAGGCTAACCTGATTTTTCTATGTGATGGTATACTTGCTTTTTCTGCCTGAATAACTAAAAAAAATATTTTTTTAAAAATTATTTGAAGTTTAATATTTTAACCAGGCTAAATTTTTATCAAGTTTTTTTCCTGAAACATAATATCTTTATGTACTTAATCAGTTTTTCCCCTCATTTCATGGAAATTTTCTACCTTTACATCATGGAATTCTATTTTCCTTTTACAGGTTTTCTCTTCTAGGGTGCTCATTATAAATTACATTAAATCATCTTCATCTTCATTTCTTTTAACTTCTTATTTCTAACTACTTTTATTTCTTTGTCACTTCCCTCTGAACTTATTGTGAATATCTTGAGACTTCTCTATATCAGGAATTTTAGTACAATTGTGTTTACTGCAAGATGGGTTTCTGGAGTTGGGGAGGCTGAATTAAGGTGACCTACACAAGGGACTTAAGGCATAGTACATTTGAAGTTGTATTCCCAAATCAACATTGACAATCTTATCTATGTTTAGCTTTTAATAGCTTATAGAGCAATTTCAGGTATAGCATCTCATTTAACCTTCACACAATTCTAAGAGGTAGACAGGGAAATATTATTCCCACTTTTCAGATGTATACAAGTAATTGACTGAATCATTCTCCTATTATTAGAATATTAGATAACGTCAATATAAAGAACGTTGTTGTTTAGCTGACTCAATCTTTTTCTTCCTTGCTCATCTCCACTATAAAGAAAAATTCATTTGTCCAGTCATCCTTGCAGCTAGGGGTGGCCATGTGACAAACTTTGACTGATAAGATGAAAGAAATTCTGCTGCAGGGGTGGAGTTAGGGAAAGCTTTTGCTTTTCTGATAAAGCAATGGACAGTGCTGGCATCTCAGTCTCCCTCATTTCTTCTTACCTTGACATAAACACAATGCCAAGAGATGGGGTGGTCATCGTGAACTCATGAGGAGAAGGCCAGGAACAATTCAGTTGATATCAGCCCCAACATGGTTGAGTCATGGAACCAATGTCGTCAGCTGCCCGCCTATCTCTAAACCCCTTATGGCATGAGAAAAATAAGCCTCTCTTTGTCTAACTCATATTAGTAATATTTTATATCATTTGTGGCCAAAGCATTCCTAATACTATCAACTGATAATGATAGAAATGCAAGGAGATGATTTAAGCTCAATATCATGTATAAATTTATCTTAAATTTAAATATTAAAGAAATTGTTTAAATGTTATAACCATCTTTTCTTTTTTTCCCCCATAATTAACAAGATTAAGTTACCTCCCTTGAGGAACTAGGACCTCACCTGGGAAGAAAAATTTTAGCATTTTAACTCATCGGGCAAGTATTCAAAATAAATTGTTCCAAGAAGCAAAACTAATTTATGCCAGTTGAATAGAAAATAATATTAGTTTAATTCATTGTTTTTCCAAGTAAACCAGAAGAATAAGAATGACTAAAAATTCTTTGTGTATGAATCTAAATATTTTCCCTGATTTGCAAGACTGTGCTAGACACTGAATGATTATTTTCATTTACATAGTATCAGCAATTCACTTTCTCATACATCTTAAAAGTCTACCTACACAAGAGATAAGAATTATGTTCTTTTATATTAAAATTGATATACTTTCATGAATCATTTTCATTGACTGATGATTTATAAACTATTCCCCTTCTGGAAAACCTCATTATTTTTTGAAGCCTCTACTACTCTCCAAAAAAAATCCCAACTTAATAAGTATCCTACCATGTTGTGTCAATTTATAAGTTATGGGTGATCTGGGCAAATCTTTTAATTGGTTTTGAATTGTGCTGTTAGTCTCAGAACTACATAAACATTAAATAATTCAGAGACTAAATGAAATCTTATAACGCAGCACACCAAAGTTGTTTAGGCAAGTTTTTTTTTTTTTTTTTTGGATAATCAGATAATTATACATAACTAGTCATCATTACTTCAAACAAATTATGTTCTGTTGAAGCATGAAAGAGGTTTCCTGGCACTATTTTGAGTTCAACTAATCTTACTGACAATAGGTGTCTGTCGGCAAAACCTGTTTATTGGTGTTATGGTTTGGTTATACAGCATGTGGGGTTGCTGCTCTGTAGTAAGTCCTTCTTAATTATATCATTTTTCAAATAAATATTTGTATCTTTTATTTTGAAAAATCACGGGTTCAGTAAACTTGGCAAATGTGTGTATATTTTGAGTACAGAATGCTTTGCCTTTATTCATTGTAGATTATCTGTAATAATACACTGCTTCATAAGACAGCACTCATGATGAAAAACAGGCTAGCAGTTGTTTGCTGTGCATTTAAGTACTTAAACAGAGGAGTCGCTGCTTTCAGACATTCTTGCTTGACGAATTCACTGGAGTCCAATGGTTTAGAGTGCTGTGTCATGCCAATCAAGAGGATTAGCATCGTTTGTGCAGTGGAAATGCTTGTCTTCAGAGGAGGAGGGATTCTTTGGCTCTGTCTACACAGATTAAGTAAAATGGAAAACTAAGGCATTTATCCAACTAATTCTGGCAAAAAGAAAAAAAAATGGGGTCAATTATTCAAGTAGTTATAGACGATAATGGAGTTCAGTGGATAAGTGCTCCACTCTGTCTTCCCACTTTCTACAGCTGGAATTGTGTGTTTCTGTAGAATGAGGACACACTAGGAATACCCCCATGGAGCATCACTTAGGGGATTGCCAATGATAAGGGACAGCAAATTCTTGGATCTCTCATTGCTTAAAGGACTTAGAACATCTAGGTAGGATGATAATAAACTACTTCCACATAACAGAGTGTACCTAAAAGATCAACATCCTTTGGCCACTTAGCTTTTTAAGAATGATACTCTGGATTTATCAGCTAATTATTGTGACTTTGGGCATGCTAAGTTATTAGACAATGGTATTTTTTATTATAATAAAACCAGATACACACTATTCAAATCACAGGAACAATAGATTATGCTCATCTTTTTTTTTTTTTTCAGTGTTAAGAAGTACATAGGCTTAAAATATTGCAATAATTATATGCTTCCAAATGTTAAAAAACATTACGCCACGAGGAAAAAATGGGCAGGTAAAATATAACAAATCTAAAGATAACTTCATGAGGGAATTATAAACTAATGTTAATCATTCAATAAAGATTTATTGGACAATTTTGGGTCAAAATTTTTCTTTTATATTATTTTCTAATTTTATAAAGCACACTTATTGGATAACTGCTTTTACTACCAGAATCAGTTATTAAAGTCTGTCTCTTCCCTGCTAATTTCAATGCCAACTCTATTATAAATGAAGTTTGCTTACAAACGTGGGCCTTATTTATGTGGGTTTCTTATATATGTATGTTTTTTCTTCTGTTCCATTAATCCATTTGTCTATCCCTGTGGCAATATCACCTACTTTAAATTCTATTGCTTTAAAATAATTTTTGATGTCTGAAAAGGAAAGACTCACTTTGTTTTTCTTCTTCAGGAGTATCTGTCGTTTTAGAATTAGCTTACAGGTAAAAAATACGTATCATAGAAATTTTAAATAGAAAAATACTGACTCGGGGCAGGCCCCCGTGGCGTAGTGGTTAGGTGTGTGCACTCTGCTGCTGGCTGCCCGGGTTCGGATCCTGGGTGTGCACCAATGCACCGCTTGTAAGGCCATGCTGTGGCGGCGTCCCATATAAAGTGGAGGAAGATGGGCACGGATGTTAGCCCAGGGCCAGTCTTCCTCAGCAAAAAGAGGAGGATTGGCATGGATATTAGCTCAGGGCTGATCTTCCTCACAAAAAAAAAAAAAAAGAAAAGAAAAATACTGACTCTTGTTCTACGTACCTATTGTTTTGTTATAAATCTCCCTAAACTTAATGACATAAAAGGATAATCATTTTGTTTTTTATCTATCACAGTTCTGGGGTTTAGCTGGGATTAGCTAGGCAATTCTTTCTTGGAGTCTCTCATGTGGTTCCTGTCTGATGGTGGCAGAGGCTGGACACATCTTACGGCCACTGGTTCACATGTCTGGAGGTTGATGCTGAATATCAGCAGGGACCTCAGCTAAGGATGTTGGCCAGAACTACTCCACATGTCCTTTCCACGTGTTTCTTTACTTCCTTATGGCATAGTGACTAGATTTCTAAAACAAGCAAGAGCCCCACGAGGACCAGGCAGAAGTCACATCAACATTCATGACCTAGCCTCAGTATCCCACATCATCATTTCTGCCATAGCTCATCAAGTTCAAGGGAGATAAACATAAACCCCCATCCTACCTCTCTATGGTAGAAATGTCAACAACACACTGTAAAAAGAATATATGAAGAAGGAAATCTTGCTGTGGTCATACTGAAAAAAACAATCTGCCACAACTCTGTGGATCAATTTAGGAAAAGTAACATCTTTACACTACTGAATCTTCCTATCCATGAACATGGTAAAATCTCTGTTTATTTAGATTTTCTCATTGTCTTTCAATAAAGTTTTATTTTTCCACAAATAGTATATATATATTTTGTTAGAATTATTACTAGGCACCTTATATTTTTATATCATTGTAAAGATTATCTTTTTTAAAATGTATTTTTTAACATTAGTTATTGGTATGTAGTAATATTGCTCATTTTTATATGTTGATTTTGTATTTAACAAACTTGCTTACTATCTAATAAATTCTAATAAATAATATCTATATTGTAGTGAATTTTCTACATAGCCAATCTTCTCATCTCTGACTAATGCTAGTTCTTTTTTCCAACCCTTTTTACTTAACACATACTTATATAGTACTTACGATGTCCCAAACACTCTTTTAAGCACTTTTAAATAATAACTGATTTAACTTTCATAACCTCCAGTGAGGTAGGTATTATTATCCCCATTTTACAGATTAGAAACTAAAGCACACAGAGAATAAAATTCTTAGCTAATAAGTTTAGTTATTAAGCTTAGTCATTACTTAGTTCATAAGTGATAGAGAAATGATTTAAACCTAGACAGTCTGACCAAAGTCTACACTCTTACACATTACATCATGTGGCCTCTCTTAAATGTTTTCTTTCTCTTTCTTCCTTTACTGCACTGGCTAAGATCTATAATATAATGTCAACAGAATTGGAGATAGCAGACACCCCTTTGTTTTTTATGATCTTAAATCCAATGCTTTCACCATTACACTAGTAAGTACTATGTTTTGATGGTTACTGTTTATCAGATTAATGTAATTCCCTTCTATTTCTACTTCGCTAAATTCTTTTCTTTTCCTTTCTTTCTTCTCTTTTCTTTCATTCTTTTTTTTAAAAAAAATATGAATGGATGTTTAATTTATTGAAGGATTTTATTATATCTATTAAGATAATCATGCTATTTTTTCCCATTTACTTTTTCTTGGGGTAAACTGCATAATGTGATTTTTCTAATGTTTAATCAATCTTACCTCTGGAAAGAATTCCATTTTATTATACATTGCTAGATTTCAGTGTTCTAATATTTTGTTTAGGAATTTTGAATTTTAGTTCAAAAACGAAATTGCAGTTTTTTTCCTGTCATACCTCACCATGTTTAAGGTTGACTAAAAAAGAATTGAAAAGTACTAACAATTTTCAAGTTATCTTTTTAAAAATTCCAATTGAATTTCATAGTAATAAGAGAACGTAGTCTGTATGATACCAATTTTTAATATACATTGACGGTTTGGTATTTTATGGCAAAATGTGTTGAATTTTCACAAATATTCTATGTGTACTTGAAAATAATAGATGTTATTTTGCAAAACCTACTGAAATAGTAGATTCAAACAACGGTCTTCATGGATAAAACCATTTAGGAGGAAGGCTGATGGAGAATGCAGAGTGGAGAGATCAGGCAATCACCAAATGAACCAACTGATCTTTGCGTTACTAATAGAGGGACAATCAAATTTGGTGCTATCTGGTTGTGATGCAATAATATTAAGTACTTCCTGTCTCCCCACTCTCAAATTGAGATGGAAGCTACTCAAGCTTTTAGAGTTAAATTCCATTTATAAGGTATACAGGAGATTGGGGAACAAGTTAATTAACAGCACAATGAAGCAATCAGATAAATCCAGAATGTGAGACGTTTTTTAGAATGATCCAGTTTCTTCAATCAGTGAATGGCCTGAAGAAAGTCAGGGAGAATAAGGAGAAGAACAACTGTTTGGATCTTATTTGCAATAAACCATATGTAAAACACACTTTTAGACAATCAGGATAATTTTAATATAGCATAGACTGGATTTTTGATATCAAGAAATTATTGATAATTTTATTAAGCATAATTATGGTTATGTATAAACAATATCATGTTTTTTGGAGATTCTTGCAGAATTATATAGAGATGATATAATACACATCTGCGATTTTCCTTAAATTTGGAAGGAAAAAAGCAAAGAATATGAAATATGTTCTATATATGTCCCTTATATTAAGCTTATAAATTGTGTCTTTCAAATCTGTATACTGATTTATTTTTCTCAACTAATGATAGGTATAATTAAAATGTTCCAATATGATGAATTCATTTATACTTGTTTTTGTCTTAATTTTTGCTTTATATATTTTTGAAGATAAGATATTGTTTTACATGTTTTAGGTGCCTAAAATTTTATATTTTCAATTGCATTGAATCATTCTTTATTACCCAGTTATCTCTTTTAATCTTTCTAAACCTTTTTAGCTTAGCACTACTTTCTCTGATGTTAATCACACTGCACTAGCTTTTTTTCTTCTTTTTTTTTGGATAGTATTTGGTGGTATACCATTTCCCATCCTTGTACATTCAATCTATTTTTATGTGTCATATACTTCTATTTGTCTGTCACTGGATCATTTAGTTCATTTAGATTTATAATTACTGACATATTTAGGTTTATTTCTACCTTATTTTGAGCTAAAAATTTGTCCCACCTTTTCTATGTTTGCTTTTACCATCTTAACTATCTTCTTTTGAATGAACTGAATATGGTCTCTCGTTATATTGTTTTCCTTTTTTACTTCACCCTCTTTTTCATTTCTTCTAGTGATTCCTCTAGGAATCTTAACCTGCATACTAACTTATCAAGTTCCAATGCTAACCATTATCTTCACTATCCTTCTGAACAAATGTTAGACCATTATAAGTCTGGTAACTCCCTTTTTATGCACTATTGCTTTATGGATTTTTATTTTATCTTATTTTTCTCTTTTACAAACAAGAAAGTGGTAAGCATTGTTTTATATAGTTAATGTTTGCTTAGACTTACTAACATATTAACTACTTTCTTTAATCATCATTCTTCCTTGCATCTCAGACCTTTCACATGGAAATGTCTTTATTTCACCCTCACTCTTGAAAAATATTTGTTGACTATAGAATTCTAGATTCATAGTTATTTTCTCTCAGTGCACTGAAGGTATTCTATTGTCTCTAGCTTCCATTGCTATTGATGAGAAGTGAACTGTTAATTTAATCATTTTATTTACTTAGACAGTTTATCTTTCCTGTCTGATTTTGAGATCACCTCTTTGTCCCTGGTGATATCCAAGTTTATCATTATATATTTAAATGTGGATTTTTAAATTTATCCTACTTGGGATTTTGTGAATTTAAGGATGGGTGTTTTTCATTGGCTCTGAAAAATTGTTAGCCATTTTATCTTCAAATGTTGCTTTTCTCCTCTCTTAATAAAACTCCAAGTATAAAAGCCTTAGACTTTTTCACTCTATTCTCCATCTGTTAATAACTCAATCGTGTTTTCTATCTCTTTGTCTTGCTATACTACATTCCAGACGATTTCTTCAGATATATTTTCCACCTTATTAATTCTCTTTTTATCTATGTCTAATCTGATTTTAGAGATAAGTATTGAGTTTTTAATTTCAATTATTAAATTTTTCTTTCATTGATCTCTTTGGTTAATTTTATACCTCCTTGGTCATTGTTTTTATAGACTCCTCTCTATTACTCATTTTTATCCCTTATTTTTATTTATTAAATATGCTAAACCTACTTAGTCTCTATTCTTTTTTTGATATTTCCAATATATGAAGGTTTAGAGTCAGATTCTTTTTGCTCATTTTTTCTGCTGCTTTGTTTGTGTGTTTTATAATTTTTTGAAATTGAGTTCATATTCTTTGAACTTTATTTATGCACATTTGTTGAAGCTTCGATTGAAATAGGTTCCTTTAGATAGGATTTGCATTTGCTCCTGCTAGGTACCTGGGGGCACTAGTGATCCAGCATCACTTTTATTAATGCAGAGTTTGAGTTTTATTTGACCATATCTAGGTGCTGTGGATTCCATCTACAAACCCAGCCAGTAAAGATTAGCTTGTGGTACGAGTTCCCAGAGAAGAGGTTTTTCCTTTACTCAAGGTTCAAAATGAGAAATTTATCTTGTTGATCCCTTGGAGGAAGGTGATATTTCTATTTACATTGAAAGTTTGGCTGTTTAGAATCCGAGCCTTACAGGAAGGTTCATCTTTTAGATGCTATATCCTTCCCTTACAAACAGTGCCGCCTGTAAAGATATGAAAAGGAAATTCAAGTTCACCTAGGTTTGATCAGTGCCTTAAGAACACAAATCATCTAACTGTTTTACTTGCCTCTCTGGGTTGTTACTATCACTTAGTTTTTGACATCTGAGAACTACTAACTTTCTCGCCATATTATTGATATACCTAAAAATATGTATTTTCTTATTCAAACTAGTATTTTTAGTTGTTTCTATGAGAGAGTTACTCTCTGTCAAACTGCCAGAAAAACAATCTCAAGAACTCACACATCACCTGCGAGTGAATAAAATAAATAACTGGAAGAAATATCTTAGAAGTAGAGAATCACGTACCTGTGTTTGCACTTGCCCACATTACTCACAACTGGCAGGATGCAGTGCAGCTACATGTGGTTCCAGCGGCCAAAGCAAGTTAGTTTAAATACTGTAACTTTCTCAGAAGGCTCACGTGAAATTTGACTGATACCAAGTTAACCTAAGAGGAGACACTGCAATTCACCAGTTAGGTCTAAGAATCCTAATCTGAATGGCAATAGTGGTGACTATAACAATGAAATTGTTTGGCTGACTGAGTGAAGAAAATAGGAGTTTTGAGGTTGATGTGAAGTCAAATGTAGTGGATATGGTTCTAGATTGGCTGCCCACGGGTGTGTCTTCTGAACCATTCCTCTCGAGTGAATGGTTTATGTGAAGCTAGGCAAGTTTTGTTTCCTCTCTGGGCTTTATTTAACTTATCTGTAAAGTGAGGATACTGATACCATGTGAGACAAAATCTGTGGCCTCTCAACCTTCAATTATCACTTTCCATCTCTTCCTTCTCCTTTCCACCACATTTCTTCTGGAAACATGCACCCTTTTGCTAATGTTTAATGAGTCTTTACTTAGTGATTCTAAAATGTTTCATAAGATAATGAAATTAAGAGTCAGCTCAGATTTTATTGGAATAAAAGAAGAAAGAAACCCAGATGACCCTATACAGGTATTATTTATGAATGGTGGGTAGTCAAAAGAGATTTAAATGTAAGATATATCATAAATCATATTCTTTATCACAAATTATTTTCCTGTGCTCAAATTCTAGGTAATTATTTTTATTGCTGTTGTTCTAGCATATTCTGTTAGTTCATCATTGGCTATATTGTGAAGCTAATAAAGCTCAAGTTTAGGGTCCCTGATTTGTACATACCTCTTCCAAAGAACCTTTTCCTCTCATTTTAAATAACATTAATTAAATTAAATTAAATAACATTCCTCTCAATTAAATAAAATTCACTTTTTTACTTAATTTTTCTTTGTAATTTTATGTATTTTTCACAATAGGTTCCCCAAATTATATAAATTTCAGGGCCCACAAAATCTGAATCTGCTCCTTTTTATCCGTTTATTGAATAAAGAATATATGTTTCCTCCTCATTTTCTTTGACTTATCACTTTCCCCAACAAACAAAAAAGGGACATTTGACTCAGGTGTATTTGTAGAGGAGCATATTTCAACAGGGCTCTGACTTGTTAAAACCAGAGGACAATGTTATCATTATGCAAAACTCTTTGATGATTCATTGCCCTCCAAAGCTAAAACTTTCTCTCTGTTTTTAAGCCTATGTCCTTAGAAGAAATAACTGGTCACTATAGTGACTATAATGGTGCAAGATGTGATAGCACTAGTGGGGAAAAATACATGTAATCTATTAATTCATTTTCCAATTTTGAGTGAACAATCCTACCGCCATCACATAGTATCTTATAGTTTCAAAAGCATTTACGTACAGTTGAATTTGGAAAGGGAAGATTCATTCAATTGCCTCATGTAGTTTGAAAACTATGATAACATGAGCAATTGTTAACTTCAAAATAGTCTATTCTGTTTGTATTGTTTTTACATTAAAATTATACTCTCACATATATACATATTGACTATGGCTGGCCATTTCTAGGAATTTCGTTATTTTTGTCAAAGAAAAGCAGCCTATTTTAAGATTTTATTTTACATATTTTATTTTTATTTTGAGGGGAATCCAAATATCTACACCATGAACTTAAATTCCTATAGCTGCCAGAACTGACAGAGAATTAGCAAGGCAGAGCCAAGTTCACGCAAGACTGTCTACGGCGCTCTTATAGCTAAAGACAAACCAAAATATTGACTAGTTCTTCTCAAAACAGCATGTATAAGTTGTGGCTGAAATAAGCCTGATGTAAGAAAGAATACAGATGGCAGTATAATCATAGGCTGGGTCTACACGGTGCCAAACAATCCATTCAAAAGTGAAAAACTCAGTCGATCAGTTGGTGGTTTTGTCTACATGCCACCAAGCAACAAGCTTGACTGATTTCTTCACAAAATCAACTGAGCTTTTGAGTAGACTTGAACAGATGTTTTATCACTATGTATAGTCAGTCTTAGTTGTCAAATCTATAACTCAAATAAGTTCCTCTATGAATGATGAGTTCTTTTCCTACATCAAAACAACCTGAAAGTGTTAAACAAAGATCATCTGTAGTTTTTAATTCATCATAGAACCTAGTTTAATGCACGTGGTCGGCACGGTTTAGAGTATGTCTGACAGGACATAGGGTCTCCCCACTTACACTCCTGTCTTTAATATTTCATTAATTCATTTATTATCTTTGCAACTCAAAAATCCATTGAAAACCAACTAAAATTCACTTTCCTTTCTTTTCTTTTTGATGCAACAATTTCCTTGCTATATACAACCTATTAGCCATGAATATATCAAATTACTACCAGAATTTACCATGATTGCTTTTGACATTTTTTCTAATTCTTAAGAAAATGACTTTTTCACTGAAAGATGGATCACAAAATCTTTCAAATATTTCATGATTAAAGATGAAAACAATCAAATAAGACACTTTTAAAATGAATTCTGTGTGAGCAGAGATCTCATAACTTTGGTCTCTTTTGTGCTCCCAGCACCTAGTACAGTTCGAGCCTCAATAAATATTTATTGAGTGATTAGATGGATTGTAGTACACCATTTTTCTAGCCATTGACAGCCTATGGCCTGGTGAAAAAGGAGTGGATGGAATAAGTACCTCAACTCACTCCCCTCCTGTCCTACAAACGTACTGCCCCTGCTTCTGTTGCCTAAACACCATTAGAAACCAGAAGCCAAGGGAATCTGAGAACAGAGCTGGGAGGAGAAGGGTAGGCCGTGGATCTAGAGTGAGGCAAATGTAATATCCACTACCTGCACACTGCTGTCCTCTATGCAATCACTGGGGATAAAGAGCTTGGCATACATTATAGCTCTTATGGCAATTTTCACACATACACACATGAAAATTATATATATATTTATATATGCATGTATATGTTTATATGTAGGTAGATAGATGATAGATAGACAGATGATAGGTAGGTAGATAGACAGATAGTTAGATAGATAGATAGATACATACATACATACATACATACATACATAGATACATAGATAATGATGATTGATAGAAAGATAGGTAGGTAGGTAGGTAGGTAGATAGATGATAGATGATAGATAGATAGATAGATAGAAAGATAGATAGATAGATAGATAGTAGATAGATGAAAGATGAAAATGCTCAAAACCTGGAGTCAGAATAGTTTATTTCTCCTCACATCCCCCCCACAGATGTTGTGCCAAATAATCTTTAAGTTTCTCTGCAGCTATATTATTCTTCAACATGGACTAATATTGATGCCTTGAAAGACAATTTACATTTAAAAAACTAAAACTTCTATTTAACTAAAAACATAAAGCATATTTTTTGAGAAGCTGAAAAATACAGAAAAGGGTAAATGAGAAACACACAAGATGATAAATGATACTTCCAGGAATAGTTTTTGTTCTCAGGCTCCACAAGGCAGTTTTCAAGAAGGAGGATAGTTTTCTGGGTCTATCTCTAATCACTTCCCTTCTTTCCGATTTCTGTCCATCTTCCATCCACTATTTTTTATATGCTGTCAATTCTCTTCTTTTCAAGCACAAAGAACAGGCAGGAGAATGAATAGGGGAAAAGCAAAGGACTCCACTCTGAGAAAGCGTCTCTGGAAATGTTTACTGCATCAGCATTAATATCTTCCAAAGAAAAGAGCACCTGCCCGTCTTCTGAGACCACAGAAGCAACTGCCTTTATTCCAAGGTACCTGTGACATGCTCTAGGGTGTAATCTCTACGTGCTTAATGTACACATCCTTTGCAATGCTAACAGTGGGCTGATGGGGAAATTCTACTTTTAGCTTCATAAATTTCTATATTTTATTATGTTTTCAGCTAAGCAATGGATGGAGACTGACTTAACCCAAGGACCTCTTTCCTGTTTGTGGGAAATTTTTTTTACCTTCACTTTAAAACCAGAAAAAGAGAAACTTTCTAAACTTACTCTAAGGATGTGGAAACTATTTCTTCAAAGCTCTGAATTTCCTGAGCTTGACTTTTCAGTAAAACCACCCAAACAGGAGGAATTAAAAAGATTAGGGGAAAAACATCATAAGCATTTATTTTCAGGTTGGCTAAGAAATTCTGTTTAGTTAAACAGAAGCAAACTTCCCATAGCCATTCCCCACCACCCACACCCATAGCCCTTTCCTTCTGGAAGCAAGGATGTTTGCCCTATTAAAGAAGATAGATGCAAACACGCTTTCTGTAGGAGGTAGGTCATTCTTTTACATGTTACATTAGTTATATACATAAGTCGGGGCTACAAATACAGAAAAACTTACGACTCTCCTGAAATCACTCATCTGAATATCATGCTAAAACAAAATACTGTATGTGTAGAGGAAGAAAATGTTAGGTTCCATTAGAATCCTCTTATATACTTATTTATTCAAACCCACTTCATTTTAAAAAACTTTTTGAAGTATTTAAAGCAGTGATCCCACAATATATCTTCTTTGCTCAGTCTGATAAGGACCAGATAGAGCTGCTTTAACATCAAATGGGGGCAATTCTTTCTTTTACTTTTCCCAGGACTTCTTTCCCTCCAGAGTAAATTGTTAATAGATACAGAATGTTTCTATTGATTAATTTGGTGTGCCATCTATGATGTGATTCACAGAAGGCAAAGGAAATGCCAATGCTTTCACAACACAAGAACACATTATGGAGAACACTGTCTATGGCTCTCTCACAACTGTTAGGCAATTTTTACAGAAAAAAGAAAAGCCTTTACACTAGAAGTGGAGATAATGGATAATATAAGAGAGCTACAATCGACATATTCATAACTCTTTTTCCTGTTAATGCTAGGCTAGATCTTATTTAGTAATCTTTTACTATTTGAGAAACTGGATGAAGATTTTGTTTCAGCCAAATAATGAACTCAGGTACAAATGATTTTAAGTTGGGACAAGAAAATCTCTTAGGTTGTATCATGTATCATGAATATTTTGGCCATGTTGATACACATAAACAAATGGAAAATTGAAGTAATTAGCCTTAAAAGTCAAAAAAACAAGAAGCAAAATGTCTTAACATCCATTGCAGGACTACTGATGGTTTGTTTGATTTTGTTAGTACATTTGTTTTATATTTTATTGGACTCTTGTATTAGGGTAATTGCCTTGATTTTTCACACTTTACACACCTAGACAGATAATTAATCAAAAAGCTTATATTATGCACCTACTCTGTGTCAGATTTGGAATTGTATGAGTAAAGATCCTATTTAACCTCAAGATCTGCCAAGGTGCCAAACAACTAGACTTTAAAAGGAAGAGAGAAAATCTGAAAAGATTCGACAGTCATAGCACTTACCAAGTTTTGTAAAAGTTAAAAATAAAAGTCTTATCTCTTGGCACAATCACTCGTGTTCCAGATCCGAAGTGCAGTGAGAAGAGTGGACGACTAGGTCAGCTTTTGGTCCACCTGGAACTTTGTGAACCATTTTGAAACTATTAGCATGCTTCTCGATAGCTGCTTTGTGGTTCTATGTCTACAGATACTTGACGTGGACTCCTTGGCAAACACCTAATCACAGTCTCCTCACTGGGTAGCCAGAACCTGGCACAGAGAGCCACATGAGACTTCCTCATCTTCTGAGACCTTGGGAGACTTCATTGGCTTCTTCCAAATTCTTAATTTTTTCTCAGCATCAGAGGGCAGTAAGCATCAAAGTAAGAAACCCAGAAGATATGTAGATCATGACTGGGTGAGGAGAGACACACCTTTGGCCAAGGATATTATTCAACTGGCCTTTCTTCATGTAAGAGAAATGCTTTGTGACAAATAGTAAAGGAACACCAATCTCTGGTCCCTAATAATAGGAATAGTATCACATAAACAGAGGTAGCCTTTAAACCTCACAGTTTCTCCAAAACCAGCCCATAATTTCCTCAATTTTCACTACTTTGGACACTGTCTATATCAAAGTATAATAAGAAGGTGATTCAAGGGGACTATCAGTTTAAAAGGAAAAAAAAAGTAAAAGGAAAAAAAACCAGGCCTGGAGAGGGGGCACCACTTGGCATCAGGTCACTGAGTGTATTCATTATTTGTTCCCATTACCATGTTATGTCTTAATTACTCTGGTTTGGCTTCCCACCCGGGGTCACTATGTCACAGCTGGTTTTCTGCCCATCCCTAATTAATAAAGCCTCATTTAGTATCCAAGTTTATTGTAATAAACCTCTGCTGAGGGATACAGCAGAAATAAAGCGACAAAAAACAAACCAGAAATTATCAGAGTTGCTCTAACAGTAACCTTTCACCATAAAGGGCCTTGGTTCAGGCCTTCTCCGGGATGCTTTTAACCTGGGAAGGACGTCCATTCGATTTCACTGGGAATTTCTGGCATAATTGGTCAGTGATTGGATTTCACCCATAAGAAGAAAAGTGACAAAGGTCCCTAAACACGATATATCACTTGGGACTTTTTAAAATGGTTACTCATTCATGCTTCTAGCATTTAAATTATTATTTTGCAAAACAAAAACTTAATGCTGTCGAATGGCAATATTAAAAAGTAACAGGCATTCATCAAATGGTCTTATTTGGTTTCTGTGGCACTGCTTCTTTTAGTATTTTGACACATCAAATAAAGACAAATTATGTGAGAGCCTTTTCTAATTTGTTAAATATAATTCCAGCCAATAAAATTTTACAAATTAAAAACACCCCACCTTCAGAAATATCAGCACTATTATGTATAAGTCTCTGTCTCTCTCTGTCTCTCTCCCTCACACACACATACACACACACACACACACACACACACACACACACGCTACCAATTGTATTTATTAGAATCCACACAGCTCTTAAACAGATAGCTCATCTGCATTTTATCAGGTGTCTCTATAATTAAAGCTTATTGTAAAGAGAGATATTATTGGTATATTTTATTACTTGTCTATGAGAGGCTGAACAAAGTGAGAGGCATAAATGAATTCAGTTTTACAGTACTTTGTTTTAAACAAATGTCACTACCTACACACACATACCTAATTATCAGTTCTTACACATTCTGCCAAATATCAAACCTATAGTTCATAAGCCACATACACGACAGGCAGTAAATATATTCCCCCTAATTTAAAATTTTATTGCAAAATACCCTCTGCACTACGTTAACCTACACTAAATCACTCTCTACACCCTCAGCTTTACTGGTGTTTATCTACTTCTGATTCAAAAAGGAAAACAGTACTAACTCCTATTTCTAGAGATCTACAGTAATAAAAATGAAAAAAAGAGAATGACTATATGTAAGGAAGAGATTCAAAACAATGGCACCAGAGGGTTGACTTCAACGGTAACAAGGAATAACAGATTAAGCCAAGAGTTTGGTGTGGTTTCTGAAGCTTCTGTGTCCTGAACGCCAGGGTTGCTCTGCATATTTTTGTATATTTCAAAGGCTCTCACAGCAGCCACACAAAAATTAACATAAAGATGAAGGCTCTCGCAGATGAACTGGGTAGCTGGTTTGAATGCATGTAGGCGATTGAGGCACTATGTACAATTTTCTATTCAAGTACATGTAAGCAAAGACCAGCCCATCCTTTTCACAATGGGGAAACTCACTTTAGGGAGGATGACTCCTAAGAGGAGAGGTCACTAGTGGGGC